>NW_015505523.1:689545-692468 GCF_001515645.1 Sinocyclocheilus grahami | reverse complement strand
GGGAAAAAGCTCTTTTAGCGTGCTGGGCGCACAGGGGAGATGATCATTTGCAACACAAACAGGGGGTAGTGCAGCCTGATGTGTGCAACCCACTCGACACGGGAAACCACCACCGCTGAAGCGCCATCCGCCAACACGAAGAGCTCTCCAAGAGCATGCTGAACTCGTTCAGTCTTCTTCTCTCCGAAGAGTAGTCAGGAACAGAACGATGTGATCGCTCGGCTCCAGAGCGAAAAGCTGAATATGCGCTGCATCTGCTGCCTACTTATACTCACGCTGTGATCAGCAGCAGCTGGATGCAATAATCGCATGCCAATGTGCATTGGCTTGTTTTGTTTACACTCGAAGTAGATTGGTCCCTCTAAGCGAGATCCCAATTCGTCGGTCCTCCGACGTGACGTCGAGAGTGACCGACTGAAAGGGAAATAGTAATGCAATTAAAAAGCTTATCATGCAAAAGTCATTAGCATTAATGCCTGTTTATCAGCCTACCGGCTATAAACCATTGTTTGTACTTGTTTGTGTGAATAAATTAATGATGTTACTGGATGGAGACAACAGCAAAAATAATCTAATGAAGATTTAATATGTATTATTCAAAAAAACACACACACACACATATATATATATATATATATATAACACATTACATTTGACATTTCATTAATGTATACTATAATGCAATATTAATATAATTTTAATACATTAATTATGTTTCATTCTCTTTCTCTATAATTATTAATTAACTTTTAAAGACAATATTAACATTATATTTTTTAAATACATCATTTGTTTAGGCAACTTTACACATTACAAGCATTAATATATTTTGTGATAATATATTTATTAATACAATAATATAACATTAATTTAATATTTAATATGATATTTTATTATATAGATTAGTAATTAAAGTTTTATATAAAATATGTATACATTTGTTTTTAAATAAATATACATCAATAAAATACACAAATACAATTCTGTACAATGCATAGGCCTATACTGTATATACTATAATGTATAATGAAAAATGACAGTGCAACATTTGGAAGATTGGTAATTGGTTATTTTCTAGTAACTTAAGTGCTGTGAATAGTTAAAAACTATTTATGAAATAGAGGCCACAGTACACGTTTTTCATCTGTTTTAATCATAGTGAGAACCTGGCCAGACAGGCTTTACCCAAGAGCAGAAGGCAGGCGGTGCGAGGGGCAGCCTACATGTTCAATGCCCATCCCAACAGCCTAACCCCAATAGAGGAACGTTTCCTTGATGCCGCCGAGTATGGAAACATACCTGTGGTGCGCCGAATGCTTGAGGAGATCCCTGAGCTGGACGTTAACTGTGTGGACTACATGGGCCAGAATGCATTGCAGTTGGCGGTGGCAAACGAGCACTTAGAAGTAACAGAACTCCTGTTGAAGAAAGACAACCTGTCGCGTATTGGGGATGCACTTTTGTTGGCCATCAGCAAAGGATACACCAGGATTGTCGAGGCCATTTTGAGCCACAAAGCTTTCGCCGACTCCAAGAGACTCACAGCGAGCCCTAGTCAGGCTCCAATGCATGATGACTTTTTTGCATACGACGAAGATGGCACTCGCTTTTCTCATGATGTCACTCCAATCATTTTAGCATCTCATTGTCACGAATATGAAATCGTGCACATTCTTCTGGGAATGGGTGCTTGCATTGAGCAGCCACATGACTACTTTTGTGCCTGCAACACCTGCAATTATCATCAAAAGTATGATTCTTTCTCCCACTCCCGCTCACGTATCAATGCGTACAGGGGATTGGCCAGTCCAGCGTACCTCTCTCTGTCCAATGAGGATCCTGTGTTGGCGGCCCTGGAGCTCAGTAATGAGCTGGCTTCCTTGGCCAATATTGAAAAAGAATTTAAGGTACAGCAATTAAGTCCTAGTGGCAACCAGACCTGTTTGTCATTTAAAGGGATAGTTCACTCAAACATGAAAACCATGCGTTTTTATTACAAATTAGAAGAATGTACTGGCCATTGTTTTCCAAGTAAATAACTTGAAAGTGAGCACCAGTTCACACATTTCACATTTAGTCATACACATTTTTTTGTGTAAGCAGACTGAAATAATTATTTTAGTAGTATTTATATACTTACTACAGTTTTTCTCGATTGCTAACACACTATAACTGATTCATTTGGCCCAATTTTCTAAACCATTCATACAGTTCTCGAAACAAAGAAACGTTTCTCAAAACTTTTAACACATTTCACCTGTTTGCACACACGTTCCAATTTGCTCAGTGTTTTCTGCAAAACTCTACACAAAAACGCCATCATTTTGCACAGGTTTAACCATGTTCTCATTCAGAAAACACAAACACACAATATAATTAACTCAAGCATCAAAAAATGAACTCAAACAGTGCACATTTATCCATGTGTGACCATTCGGTAGCAAAACTGATGACACACCAGTCAGAATCTTAGGATGATAAATGATTATGAGTTTTGGAAAATGAATCCTGGTAGTGAGAGACAAAGAGGAATTGGAGGGGAAAATAAAAACGAAGGGGATGAGGTCAAATTTAATTTGTTCCTGATGAAATACAAAGCACTATAGTTGAACATGTTCTTCTGCATGGACTGACCATGAGCTCATCTACAGGGTTTCAACACTACTTACACAATACACACACAATATAATTACAGTACATAGCAGCAGTACTGCAGATGAGAGAACTTTCATTATTCTATGTACAGTAAATACTGTAGTACATGTTGTACACCCTCAAACTCATTACTGTTGAATTGATTTGTAGCCAAGTATGTACTGTATTTGTGCAGAACTGAGAGACGACTGTCTAGGGGAGGCAGAGAAGTCGTTTTTCAGAAGACTAAGAACTGCTATAACAAATAAGGATACTACCAATACTGTAA
>NW_015505523.1:686044-688975 GCF_001515645.1 Sinocyclocheilus grahami | reverse complement strand
TTCCAATTTGCTCAGTGTTTTCTGCAAAACTCTACACAAAAACGCCATCATTTTGCACAGGTTTAACCATGTTCTCATTCAGAAAACACAAACACACAATATAATTAACTCAAGCATCAAAAAATGAACTCAAACAGTGCACATTTATCCATGTGTGACCATTCGGTAGCAAAACTGATGACACACCAGTCAGAATCTTAGGATGATAAATGATTATGAGTTTTGGAAAATGAATCCTGGTAGTGGGAGACAAAGAGGAATAGGAGGGGAAAATAAAAATGAGGGCGAAGGTCATTTGATGAAATACAAAGCACTATAGTTGACCATGAATGGACTGACCATGAGGGAAGTTGGCCTACAGGCTCATCTACAAGGTTTCAATACTACTTACACATACAATATAATTACAGTACATAGCAGTACTTCAGATGAGAGAACTTTCATTATTCTATGTACAGTAAATACTGTAGTACATGTTGTACACCCTCAAACTCATTACTGTTGAATTGATTTGTAGCCAAGTATGTACTGTATTTGTGCAGAACTGAGAGACGACTGTCTAGGGGAGGCAGAGAAGTCTTTTGTCAGAAGACTTAGAAACTGCTATAACAAATAAGGATACTACCAATACTGTAATGCAAATTGGCAGAGGATGCTGAATGAATGAATGAATGAATTAATTTATTTATTCATTCATTATTTATTTATGTCTGTAAAGTAACTGACAGCATATCACAATGTGTGTTTACTGTATATTCAGTTGTTTGCTCTTTGAACTTTTCTCTTGTAGTGCTTTTCATTTACTGTAAGATCTCTTTACAGTAGTGTAATGACAGTAAACTTTTCTTAAAGTTTATTGCTGAATTTTAGTGTATCTGCACCCCTCTACAAAAAGAGAACATGGTTTTGACTAAAGTATTTGATTTTGACCTGGAAGTTTGAAGTTTGCACAAGTTGGTGTATAGTTTTGAGATCGCGTTTATATAGTTGTGAGAAAATGGTGAATTGTTTCATGAATTGTGTTAGCAATTGAGAAAAACTGTAATATATTGAATTAGCTTTTATTTTTGTTTTCAGTTTTAATTTTAATTTATGTTTAACAATAACAACATTGACTTAAATTTGACCTAATTTTTCACTAAAAATGTCAAATACTGCATTTGCAGATTGACATCAATGTGACATGACCGTTAACTTGAACCATTGTCTGTCGGGTGACCAATAGACATGCTGCTTCTTTGAATACATAAAAGAGCATGTGAGAAATGACAACTAAGTAGAGGAAAAGAATATAAGTGAATAACCAATTATATTTGTTCATCACACAAATCAATCATATAATGTCATAGGACACGGAATATAGACCATAAATTGTATAGACTTATTTCATGATTTACTGTCATTTTGAAACTCGGCAACCAGTACATTCTTCAATACTTCTCTTTTTGTGCTCCACAGAAGAATTTTTTACAGAATTTTCATTTTGGTTGAACTATTCCTTTAAATATGTAAAAGGATTGCATGTTCTTTGTAATGATTATCTTCCTCAGAATGAATATGGGAAACTTTCTATACAATGCAAAGACTTTGTTGTGGGGCTTCTGGACCTGTGTCGGAGTACAGAGGAAGTGGAAGCCATTCTGAATGGTGAAGAGGACGAGACTTTAGAAGTGCCTGGACGACCAAGTCTCATTCGCTTAAAACTCGCAATAAAGTACGAAATGAAAAAGGTAAATACAAAAAAAAATTCAGAATCTGCTTTCAAATCCCTGTTGAAAAACCAGCATATGCTGGTTAGGTATGTTTTGAAGCATGGCAGCTGGTTTTAGATGGCCTGAAGCTGATTAAAAGCTGGCTCTGAGCTGGTCCTGAGCAGAAGCTAGTTGCTCAACCAGGACCAGCTCATGAAGGACCAACTAAGAACCAGCTTTAACCAGCTCAAACCAACTGCCATACTTCAAAACATACGTAACCAACATATGCTGTTTTTTTCAACAGGGATTCTATCTCAATATGCTTCTTTTAATTTATTTGTCCCAAACAGTTTGTGGCCCATCCTAACTGTCAACAACAGCTCTTATCAATATGGTACGAAAATCTGCCCGGACTCAGGCAGCAGACCACCGCCATTAAGTTCCTGGTGGTTTTAGGTGTTGCAATCGGACTTCCCTTTCTAGCAATGGTGTATTGGGTGGCACCATGCAGCAAGGTAAGTACGTTCACACAAAGGTGTCCTGTTTATTTTCTAACACTGGCGAAAATGAGATGTATTACATTTCGAACATACAGTACAAGCCTAAAGTATTGAGCAATGGCTTTAACATGAATCATTCAATGAAATCTTTGCTCAGTAAGACTGTTCCCATGGTTGTAAATTACAGCAGTGCTTAAAATATCCACCATATCCTATGAGTCACAGTAATGTTGATAAGCATATCAGGCTGATAAGCAGTAATGTACAAATATACAATAGAAGATTGTACCCACAGCACATGAAATCTTTTGTTAATCGCACCACAATCAGTAAAAAATCCTGTTACCAACAGATGGGAAAGATCATGCGTGGCCCTTTCCTTAAGTTTGTGGCACATGCGGCCTCCTTCACTATTTTCCTTGGCCTTTTGGTCATGAACGCTGCAGACCGCTTTGATGGGACAAAGCTGCTTCCAAATATGTAAGAGTCTTTCATCAACCTTAAAAAATAATTCCGACCCCAAATATTTTGAACAGTAGTTTAAATACACAGTGAATTGATCCATGAACATGTCGTAGTTGGCAAAATAAATGCACTTCTTATGAGAAAAGGAAATGTTTCTCAATTTTAACTTCCTTCAATAAATATATATCTTCTCCCCATGTCTCTGTAGTGTAGAGGAAAGCTTCAAAACATTGTTTTGGGCAATATTTGGCCTTTCTGAAGTCAAATCAGTA
>NW_015505523.1:684830-686034 GCF_001515645.1 Sinocyclocheilus grahami | reverse complement strand
CCACAGCACATGAAATCTTTTGTTAATCGCACCACAATCAGTAAAAAATCCTGTTACCAACAGATGGGAAAGATCATGCGTGGCCCTTTCCTTAAGTTTGTGGCACATGCGGCCTCCTTCACTATTTTCCTTGGCCTTTTGGTCATGAACGCTGCAGACCGCTTTGATGGGACAAAGCTGCTTCCAAATATGACCATTCATGACTATCCAACGCAGCTGTTTCGTATGAAAACAACTCCCTTTACATGGATGGAAATGCTTATAATTTCCTGGGTCATAGGTTTGTTTCTGACTGATTTTTAACTTGTCAAAGGTTACTACTCTACTACAATCTGTATTTAGAAAACAAAATGTACAGTTCATTTGCATGTCCCAAGACAAACTGCATGTTGCAACATTCATTTCTGTGTTTTAATGTCCTTTGCACAGGGATGATTTGGGCAGAGTGCAAGGAGATCTGGTCCCAAGGTCCAAGAGAATATCTGCTTGAGCTTTGGAATTTGCTAGACTTTGGAATGTTGGCCATTTTTGTGGCATCCTTCATCTCAAGGATAATGGCTTTCTGGCATGCATCTGTAGCACAATGCTATGTTGATGAGCACTACACTGATTTAACCAATGTAACTTTGCCTTTTGAGGTGGGATACTTCCAGTTGGGTGAGTGATTGTCCTGTGAAGTTAGGAAAAATTTAGTTATACAAAATTACAATTTAACCTATCTGGCTAAATATCTTTTTTGTTCCAGCTCGGATTAACTGGCTCCCGTCTGATCCTCAGTTAGCTTCTGAGGGCTTGTACGCCATTGCAGTGGTCCTGAGCTTTTCTCGAATTGCGTACATCCTGCCAGCGAATGAGAGCTTTGGACCACTGCAGATATCTTTGGGACGAACTGTGAAGGACATCTTCAAGTTCATGGTTATCTTCATTTTAGTCTTTCTGGCCTTCATGATTGGAATGTTCAACCTCTTCTCATATTATCGGGGCGCTAAGCAGAATGAAGCTTTCACAACGTGAGTAGAAATACAGTCATGGTGATTTTGCCCATTAAAGACAGGGTAGGTGATTTCGGAAAGGCTAGCAATAGCAAACTAGCTCCCACACTCCCTGCTCAGATGCTAACCAGCAACACGATAAGAGACGGCGTCAGTGGAGGGGTCATTGCAACACTGTCAGATTACCTCATGTCTCATTCACCGGTGAGAAA
>NW_015505523.1:682461-683861 GCF_001515645.1 Sinocyclocheilus grahami | reverse complement strand
ATTGAGGTACTTGATGTCTTCTTAGTTAATGTCTTGATATGTCTTTTGAAGAGCTGCTGACATGATAAATCTGCTGACATGGAATCGGTAAATCTGCATTTAAGACTTTGTGCTGATGAAGCACCCCAGTGTAGAGTTTTTGCATATTATGGAAAAAAACAACCATATCTCCTCAGAATGGGCTATTTAGTTTGACTGCTTAATTAGTTTTAACTGAACTAAACCATTTTCTTTCACATCTCGTACCTCTGCACATTAATGTTTCCTGACTTCTTGCAGGATGATGCAGATGTGGAGTGGAAGTTCGCCCGGTCCAAGCTTTGGTTCACCTACTTTGAGGAGGGCCGGACTCTCCCTGTGCCTTTTAACTTGGTTCCCAGTCCCAAATCTGTTCTGGGTCTGGTTATGGGGGCTAAGGGTCTTTTGCAGGAGCTTTTCAACAGACACAAAGCCATTATGAAGGGGTCTGAGCTCAGTGAGGTGAGGAAAATCCCCTCTAATTCTACATTACAATAAAAAAATTCAGTGTGACACTCATAATAAACTAATCCATTTATATTGCTCTTGTGATTTGTTGGATTGTAATTCAGTTGGGACAGAGCAAAACTTGCCAGGACAAATCTCTTCCTAGCTCCAGTCGATATCAGGCATGTTTACTTCCATTTTTATGCTATGCATAATGTTTATCATAGATCTGAATATGGTTCGTATTTGCTTGTTTGCAATTTGACATTGAATTTACTGCATTTAATCTGTACAGAAAATTATGAAGCGTCTTGTTAAGCGATATATCATCAAAGCTCAAAATGACAAAGAATGTGATGAAGTCAATGAAGGTGAGTGGATTTAAGCTTTCATAAAAGGAATAATTCACAAAATATATACAGTGGTGGCCAAAATTATTAGAACACCTGACAGATCTGAAAATATTGACCTTTTTTGCCTCCAAAACATGATTTAATTTCATAATGTTCATGAAACATGCAGATGGTTGTTCTGAGCACAACAAATGTCAGATGAAGTGAGTCGTACTGTTTTTATCCAATTTTAAATATAATATTTGGTATGTCCACCTTTTGCAGCAATAATTGCAGCACATCTCTCTGGCATAGTGTCAGTATATTTCCTGAGAACTTCAACACTAAGGTTATCCCATGTCTTCTGCAACTCATGCCAAAGGCTTTCCTTTGAATGTACAATAGATCTGTCCAGTTTATTTTCCAAATCGCCCCAAATTTGCAAGATGGGGTTGAGATCCGGCATTTGAGGGGGCCAGTCCATCATTTTTAATGTTCCAGCAGATTCCTTCCATCGCAGGTAGTTTTGGCAATAGTTCGTTTTATGGGTATTGTAATGACCAATTCAACAAAAACAACTGAAACCTCTTAAATATGCCAAGT
>NW_015505523.1:634866-673043 GCF_001515645.1 Sinocyclocheilus grahami | reverse complement strand
ATATATATATATATATATATATATATATATATATATATATATATATATATATATATATATTTGTTTTTTTTTTCAAATAAATGCAGCTTTGGTGAGCATAAGAGTCTTTCATCAACCTTAAAAAATAATTCCGACCCCAAATATTTTGAACAGTAGTTTAAATACACAGTGAATTGATCCATGAACATGTCGTAGTTGGCAAAATAAATGCACTTCTTATGAGAAAAGGAAATGTTTCTCAATTTTAACTTCCTTCAATAAATATATATCTTCTCCCCATGTCTCTGTAGTGTAGAGGAAAGCTTCAAAACATTGTTTTGGGCAATATTTGGCCTTTCTGAAGTCAAATCAGTAATCGTGAACAATGGACACAAGTTCATCGAGAACACTGGCTATGTTCTCTATGGAGTTTACAATGTCACAGTGGTCATCGTCCTACTCAACATGCTCATTGCTATGATCAACAATTCCTTTCAGGAAATTGAGGTACTTGATGTCTTCTTAGTTAATGTCTTGATATGTCTTTTGAAGAGCTGCTGACATGATAAATCTGCTGACATGGAATCGGTAAATCTGCATTTAAGACTTTGTGCTGATGAAGCACCCCAGTGTAGAGTTTTTGCATATTATGGAAAAAAACAACCATATCTCCTCAGAATGGGCTATTTAGTTTGACTGCTTAATTAGTTTTAACTGAACTAAACCATTTTCTTTCACATCTCGTACCTCTGCACATTAATGTTTCCTGACTTCTTGCAGGATGATGCAGATGTGGAGTGGAAGTTCGCCCGGTCCAAGCTTTGGTTCACCTACTTTGAGGAGGGCCGGACTCTCCCTGTGCCTTTTAACTTGGTTCCCAGTCCCAAATCTGTTCTGGGTCTGGTTATGGGGGCTAAGGGTCTTTTGCAGGAGCTTTTCAACAGACACAAAGCCATTATGAAGGGGTCTGAGCTCAGTGAGGTGAGGAAAATCCCCTCTAATTCTACATTACAATAAAAAAATTCAGTGTGACACTCATAATAAACTAATCCATTTATATTGCTCTTGTGATTTGTTGGATTGTAATTCAGTTGGGACAGAGCAAAACTTGCCAGGACAAATCTCTTCCTAGCTCCAGTCGATATCAGGCATGTTTACTTCCATTTTTATGCTATGCATAATGTTTATCATAGATCTGAATATGGTTCGTATTTGCTTGTTTGCAATTTGACATTGAATTTACTGCATTTAATCTGTACAGAAAATTATGAAGCGTCTTGTTAAGCGATATATCATCAAAGCTCAAAATGACAAAGAATGTGATGAAGTCAATGAAGGTGAGTGGATTTAAGCTTTCATAAAAGGAATAATTCACAAAATATATACAGTGGTGGCCAAAATTATTAGAACACCTGACAGATCTGAAAATATTGACCTTTTTTGCCTCCAAAACATGATTTAATTTCATAATGTTCATGAAACATGCAGATGGTTGTTCTGAGCACAACAAATGTCAGATGAAGTGAGTCGTACTGTTTTTATCCAATTTTAAATATAATATTTGGTATGTCCACCTTTTGCAGCAATAATTGCAGCACATCTCTCTGGCATAGTGTCAGTATATTTCCTGAGAACTTCAACACTAAGGTTATCCCATGTCTTCTGCAACTCATGCCAAAGGCTTTCCTTTGAATGTACAATAGATCTGTCCAGTTTATTTTCCAAATCGCCCCAAATTTGCAAGATGGGGTTGAGATCCGGCATTTGAGGGGGCCAGTCCATCATTTTTAATGTTCCAGCAGATTCCTTCCATCGCAGGTAGTTTTGGCAATAGTTCGTTTTATGGGTATTGTAATGACCAATTCAACAAAAACAACTGAAACCTCTTAAATATGCCAAGTGTTCTAACAATTTTGGCCACCACTGTATTTATTTTCAGACTCATTAATGGTAAGAGTCGTGTCAAAAAATAACAAATACAAATTCCATTATGTGTCCGACTGAAAAAATAAAAGCAAAGGGGTCTGAAACAGCACAAGTGTAACGAAATAATGCATTTTGGGGTGAAATATGTCTTTGTTTTCACTGTATAATTGGAATATGCTCAAAGAAAGTTTTATGATTAATATATTGGTTACACTTTATTTTAAGGTGTCCTTTACAGTGTAATTATACATTTAAGTACTGAGTAATATTAATCAACTACATTATGGTTAGGATTAGGATTAGGGTTTGGTTTACTTGCACGTAATTATGCATAATTTTTTTTTGTTATTGTAATAGTAAGAACATGTAATGTGTAACAAGGACACCTTAACATAAAGTGTTACCAATATATTTCATAATTCAGATTTAAGGCTGCTGTGTTGCAGGTGAACTGAAGGAGATTAAGCAGGACATTTCAAGCCTTCGCTATGAGTTGCTGGAGGAAAAGTCACACAACATGGAGCAGCTGGCAAAGCTAGTGAGGACACTTGAAAAAAATCTCTCTCAGGACTGCTTGATACTAAAATCTAATTAAAGGGGTCATATGATGTTGCTAAAAAGAACATTATTTTGTGTATTTGGTGTTATGAAATGTGTTTATGCGGTTTAAAGTAAAAAAACATTATTTTCCACATACTGTACATTATTGTTTCTCCTCTATGCCCCGCCTTTCTGAAACACGTAGATTTTTACAAAGCTCATCAGTCTGAAAAGCAAGGTGTGCTCTGATTGGCCAGCTATCCACTGCGTTGTGATTGGCCGAATACCTCAAGCATGTGACGGAAATGTTACGCCCCTTACCATACTGTGATGCCCTGTCAGGCCGGAGCAACGATTCAAAAACATGAAAACCCATTACAAAAGAGGCATTTGTTGCATCCAGTGGGGACATAATTACGGATTATAATGACTTATACTGTCTTTTTAAAAGAAACAAACAAGTGCTACTCTACACTGCTGAAAACTCGCGTTTGAATAATCAGTGGCAAATCCTTTAAATGAAAACGAACTTACAGTCTGAGAGTCAGAACAGCCGGCATTGTAGTCTACTCTCCCAGTATCAGGAAACAGTCCTCCATATTCGACGAAGGAGCGTCCGGAGGGCTTGCGGCAATCACATGTGACGACCCCGGGCTGGACTCCGCTTCGTCCACGGTGAAAGCCGATCTGGCGATCCACAGCGCGAAGTTGATGTATTCCCTCAGCGACCAGCACGATCAGCTCCAGGCATGATGAAGCACATATCGTCCTCTTTTGGAAGATCAAACAAAGTAGTTTCTCTTTCGCAACGAAACACACAGCACCTTCACGACATGGCGGCAGCAACAATACTACAGCGAGAATAAAAGTTACGCCTTCTTCCTTTGCGTGAACATTTGGGTGGCGTTATGCAAATCTTTCCCCACAGTGACGTAGATATGTGGGGGCGTGTTAGAACGAGCCGTTTTAGGTAGGTGTGGCTGACTCTTAACTTTTATAAAGAATATCTCTTTGGATTTGAGACTTTAGTCTTTGCAACTTTACAGATCTTCTTTATGCACCAAGAGCTTGTAACACTTCAAAGAGAAAGGAAAAATTGGCATCATACGACCCCTTTAAAGAAGCCAGGCGACTGCATTTTATTTTACAGAAGCATATAATCAACTATTCATCAAGCAAGACAATTTGCACAAGGACTACATGTGGTTTATGTGGTTTCACATACTTCTCTGCCTTGGCCTGCTGGGTTAACAGAACAAAACAGCTGTTGAGCTTTCCATGACTGTGAAGAAATGATATTCTCTGTTTCTGTTTCGGTAATACATTACAGAATGTTTTTTGTATGATAAATATGCACAATTTACTGTTAAGAATTTTTTTTGTCAGTAAGTACTCTAATTCACACAAAATTTAACTTGAGGGATTCAAATTTATAGCAAAAAATAAATACAGTACATAAACCAAAACTAATTTTAATTTGCATGTATTAAATGTCAAATAATTAGTGAAACAAATTACAAACTATTAATCTGAATTCTTTTAATTTAATTATTCCCTCTCTTTTAGGCATCATGCGACCCCTTTAAAGAAGCCAGGCTACTGCATTTTATTTTACAGAAGCATATAATCAACTATTCATCAAGCAAGACAATTTGCACAAGGACTACATGTGGTTTATGTGGTTTCACATACTTCTCTGCTTTGGCCTGCTGGGTTAACAGAACAAAACAGCTGTTGAGCTTTCCATGACTGTGAAGAAATGATATTCTCTGTTTCTGTTTCGGTAATACATTACAGAATGTTTTTTGTATGATAAATATGCACAATTTACTGTTAAGAATTTTTTTTGTCAGTAAGTACTCTAATTCACACAAAATGTAACTTGAGGGATTCAAATTTATAGCAAAAAATAAATACAGTACATAAACCAAAACTAATTTTAATTTGCATGTATTAAATGTCAAATAATTAGTGAAACAAATTACAAACTATTAATCTGAATTCTTTTAATTTAATTATTCC
Organism: Sinocyclocheilus grahami; assembly: GCF_001515645.1. Classification (NCBI taxonomy): domain Eukaryota; kingdom Metazoa; phylum Chordata; class Actinopteri; order Cypriniformes; family Cyprinidae; genus Sinocyclocheilus; species Sinocyclocheilus grahami. The sequence goes on along the minus strand of NW_015505523.1, from coordinate 668,576 downwards.
CTCTCTTTTAGTAACTATTTTACATTTTACTAGTTACACACACAAAAAAAATGCTAAACCTACAGAATTAAAGAAGGTATTGCTAGGTGAACACTTTTCTGTTGCTGGAAATGACCTTTTATGTTGTTTATTGTAAAGTGTCCTTGAGCTCTGGAAAGACTCTATATAAATAAAACCTATTATTATTATTATTATTACTATTATTTAAAGTGCCCCTATCATGCCATTATTACGGTTCCTAATATTGTTTTGGGAGTCTCTAGTCATCTATTTCATAGATGTAATCCTAGGTCAAAAAACGCTTTCATTTTCTCAAAATATGCATTTAATATCACCTCATTTTCCAGTGATTCTCAAACGATTCGTTCGAAGCAGTTCAAAGATTAATTCTCTCTAAACCCCTCCTTTCCGTGAGCCTGCTCTGCTCTGATTGGTCAGATGGCTTAGTCTGAATCAGAACTGACAGGTTGAACTTCCTCAGCTGGCACGTGTTGAGCTCCAGGTTGTTGAGACTGCACCAGACAGCCAGCTCTTTGTGATTGGTCTAGGACGTACAGCCCCAGTAGGAAATGCAATATTGGAAATGGCATAATAGGGGCACTTTAATGTCAAATGTCATGATCACATTATCATATATATCATCCCTCAATTACATAAAGTTCTGTTCGAACCAGAGGTGTAAAGAGTACCTAAAAGCCATACTTGAGTAAAAGTACAGATATCTTACAGTGAAAATTACTCCAAAACAACTTGAGTAAAAGTCTTAGAGTATCTGATTTTAACAGTACTTAAGTATTTTACTTATACTAAATATAGGCTCAAAGATGCACTAGTCAAAAAGAGGTATGCCACTGAAAAACTGAATCATTATGGAGAAGCTACGGAAAACAGGCAGAGGCAAGGAGCTGTGTGCTGGTATTTCATGGAAAAACTAGAACAAACAATAAGGCAAAAACCAAACGGAACAAAGAACATCATGACTGGCAAACAGACAACCATTACATTCAACAACTCACAAGGAACTAAAGAAAAACTAGGGCTATATATATACACACAGGGGGCTAACAAGCTTAAGATAAGACACACCTGGTGAGACTAATCAAGGGGAACCAATGAACAAACGGACTACAAACTGACTACAAACACCACGGGAGACAAGAAGTGACATAAAAGTCCAGGGCAAGGCACAGCGAGCATGAAACAAAAACAAGAAAGAGTTGATTTGTGAAGAGAGCGTTCACACTTATTTTCTAAAACCAAACTGAACACCTCAAAATTACAAACCAAACAATATCTTTCAAAAAGGTATCTTCAGTATAATGGATAAATAAAATAATGTTAAGTACAACTAAAAAGCCGAAGCCTTCTTGCAGTGGATGTGCTGGTTTGGGCCTCATTGCCGGCTGCAGTCATGTCCTCATCTCATATATAAAACACCTCTGATTCACAAATACTTGCTAAGGAACTCGCTTTCACATAAAGTAGCCTTGTTGACAAGTTTGGGTGAGTAAGGTCAAAACGCACAAGATGCAGTACTTTCAGTGACCTGTAATAGGCAGTATCACGTCTTTTGTAGCAGAAATAAACTGCTGCAGAAAAGCTAGGTCCATGCAAAATGCAATGTGTAACTGCAACACTCATTTCAAATGTAGTGGAGTAAAGAGTACAGATACTCATTCAAAAATGTAGTGAAGTAAAGAGTAAAAGTTGCTAATATCTTTGATACTCAGTACAACTACAAAGTACCCGAAAAGATACTCAAGTACAGTAACTAATTACATTTACGCCAATACTTTACACCTCTGGTTCGAACACAGGTTGTTAAAGATTTTTCTTTGTACCGAGATCAACTTTGCGACAGCCTGTTTTTCCAGCATGTCAAATTCCTTTTTCCCCACAGGCACTCTTTACGTAATATGCTTAATTTCTCTATTTTGTAACAAGACAAGTTTTGTTCAAAAGGTTGCAGTAAAGCTGAACTGAGCATGAGAGGAACTCATGCTTTAAAGAACTACAGATTTAAAGTATCACAGTCACAGTGTTTGAAATCCATCACAAAACACTCCAGAGAGAATGGAAAAAAATAATGCAGTGTTTCCAGAATCAGAGGCACTTTGACTGCTGACACAGTAACACACGCTGCTGAGTTGGCAAAGCATAGTATAACTAGCACAAGCCTTTTGATAAAGCCTGTCCAGGTCTAAAAAATAAACTTGTCATTAAATCCTTAGAAGATTTTTATTCTAAAAGCTAGTATGACGTTTTATGTGCTTGAAAGATTAATCTTTGACCTACTGTTGTTCACATGTTGCAGTGTCTATTACAGTCATGAAACTGTTATTCAATTCAGGAAATTACTTCGCTGGTCACCACTGGAATTTCAGTTATATGGAAACTGAGGTTAAAGGTCCCTATGATGATGTCAGAGATAAGCCTCTCATAACTGTCCAAAGTAAAAGCAAACATCCATGCAAATGACACCAAAAGGGAAGTTAGGGGAATTTCAGTGAGATACTATTATCAATAACACTTTGTGTCATGCTTTTGGGACGCGCATTTATTGATTTCATAAGTCACTGAAGTGTACATAATGTACTGTATACAGTACAAAGACGTAATGTGACGTAATGTTTTCAAATGTCTAAATGTGGAATTTTTGTCACTTTTCATGTTCCCTTTCATGGGAACTTCGAACTGTGCCTTCTAGGGGTCGCTATGGGGAAACCTAGAGGACGCAGTGTCTCGTTCCCTACTCAGGGAACCATGGTTATATAAGTAACCTGAGACGTTCCCTTTCATGGGAACTTCGAACGGCGTCCTCTAGGTTCCCCCATAGCGATCCTCTAGAGGACGCAGTGTCTCACTCCCTACTCAGGGAACCATGGTTACACAAGTAACCTGAGATGTTCTCTCCGGACATAGAATGTGTCTAAGTAGAATGTAAAGCAGGCTTAACATTCTATACAACATTCTAAAGAAAGTCTTTTAGATTTGAACTGAGGTGTCAAAGACAGTGATAGAACAATAGATATATAGGTAGGCAGATGATAGATAGATAGATGAAAACAGGTCAAAACACAACCAAAGGAACCCAATCAGTAAATAAACTGACATTTTTATATGTTAACATGTGTCATGCTTTTGGGACGCGCATTTATTGATTTCATAAGTCACTGAAGTGACGTCACTGATGTGACGTAATGTTTTCAAATGTCTAAATGTGGAATTTTTGTCACTTTTCATGTTCCCTTTCATGGGAACTTCGAACTGTGCCTTCTAGGGGTCGCTATGGGGAAACCTAGAGGACGCAGTGTCTCGTTCCCTACTCAGGGAACCATGGTTATATAAGTAACCTGAGACGTTCCCTTTCATGGGAACTTCGAACGGCGTCCTCTAGGTTCCCCCATAGCGATCCTCTAGAGGACGCAGTGTCTCACTCCCTACTCAGGGAACCATGGTTACACAAGTAACCTGAGATGTTCTCTCCGGACATAGAATGTGTCTAAGTAGAATGTAAAGCAGGCTTAACATTCTATACAACATTCTAAAGAAAGTCTTTTAGATTTGAACTGAGGTGTCAAAGACAGTGATAGAACAATAGATATATAGGTAGGCAGATGATAGATAGATAGATGAAAACAGGTCAAAACACAACCAAAGGAACCCAATCAGTAAATAAACTGACATTTTTATATGTTAACAGAAAATTACCAAACATTAAATTACTTTGTAAATGATGTTAATAATAAGTATTACAATCTGTATAACATATATTTTTTCCATTTCAACATGTAGAAATGCTAAACCAGTGTAAAATAAAATACAGCAGAATCATTTTGTGAACAACTGCATTTTTGTGAGCACAAACTACAACTAATTGCAACTAAGACAAACTTTACAAAATTTAACACTGTTAGAAGTATTTTCTTGTTTGTACTTCATTAAGAAAAAAAATCCACTATATTACACTCAACAAATATATTCAGTATAAGCTAAAACATCCAAAGAACACTTAGTAACATCGTTTTACTAAATGTCACAAAACTGAAAGTACATTAGTATAATAAAACAAGTTTGCAGTATATAATAAACATATTTGGCTCATAAAGTCAGTTCATTCAAGACGTATATTGTTTAAATTTGGAAGAAAAATGTTAAGGACATTGTAAGAAATTATAGTCTGCCTCAACCAAACTTCCACTCCAATTAAACTATTCTCCTTTATCTACAAAGAGCTTAATTATCATAGAGATAATTCTTTCAATAATATGTAAATAGTATCTCCTGAACGTTACTTCGTCACCTATAGCGTGGGAGCGGCAGTAGGCCATCAAGAACCATCTGCTGACCAAAAGGGTACTTGAATATAATTGCTAGGGATTCTAGATAATCCTATCACCTGAACATTTGGTTGTTTCCACCTGAAAGACTACCAAAGACGTGGGAACAGAAGGCTATCACTTTCATTGTTATCTGCAATTTACATTTAAGACAAAACTTCATTTACATGCGGGAAGATGAAGCGGGAAGATGAACGTAATAGAGAATAAAATGCTTGAGCTTAGGATGTTCGTGGTTCATTCCGACTCCGTTGAACCCAAAGTGCTGCCTGTACTTTGTCACTGCTATGCTGCAATAAACATCTCCATCGAGATCTTCATCGTCCTCATCATTTTTCTTACAACATGAAAAGGTTCTTATTAAAAACATTCACTACTAAGAGGTACCAATTTTCTATATAACCTTTTGAAACTGAATGGAATAACAATGAGTGCTAACTCATTTTGAAACAGATTTAGCAATTACTGAAATGAAAGATGACCTGCATCTACCAAACATAATTCACCTTTTGGCATCACTGAAAAGAAATATATGTTCAAGTATTTCATAAATGTCACATTGGGCAATACATTATCTTCTGCTACTTAATATAGTCGCTAATTAATTCTCCCTCTAATAAAAAATCCATAGATTCCTTCAGAGCCGTACCGCAACACTGCTCGGAGTGTTATGAGCTAATGTCTACAAATTTGAAATATCAGAGCCCATTAGCATTGTGGGCCACATATAAATACAGAAATGTGTTAATATAGTCAACTGCATGTACCTAGATGGAAATAAAATCTACAATACATTTAAGACAAAGATGATATTTACATCCTGAATAAACTTTATCATACGCAACAGTTAATGACCAGGTTATAATGTTACACAAAAACTATTTACATACAGTAAGGCATATAATGATCCCTTTTTTGCAGAAATGAATACCATGGATACCATGGAGTTTGTTTTTGCTTGTTCTGGTGCCATTAGAGGAATGCCACGTAATTCTCTGGGATGAGTCCGGTTTTGCCATCATGTGTCGCTTGGAGCCAGCCAGGTTCCACTGAGGGATACACTGCATGGGCATGAAGAGTCAAATACAGCAGAACTGAGTACACAACATTCTACAGAGCCTTTTATGTTTTGTTTTTCCACAAAAAAAGTACAGTACTGCTCAAACATTATCCTTAGAAACATTACAGAGACAGTGTGGTTACCGTTGGAGAAGTGTGCCCCCTGTGGGAAGCTCAGCTCATGACTGTGCTCCGCTTTACAGGAATACAAGGCTTTAGCCTCTCTGTAAAACAAACACCAGAGTTAGAGACGAGACAACTGCGGAAACTTACTAATATCACTGGCAACATCAACAACACGCTTATCTTTTGGCACTGTTGGCTGTTCTTAGTACAGGAAATAGAAATTCAGTCGTATTACACAACATTTGACAATTGCCTGTCAAATTTCTACACAAATTTACTCGATTATGTTTTCAGCGACCAACTCTCTGCCTTTTTATATCAAATTTGATCACATTTTTTTGTGATTAATATATTATTATTTGGAAAGAAGGGTAGGAAAATGCACAAAATAACCACCAACACCTGAACTATACAGAACAAACGTTTGGGGGGAGAATTTTTGTTAAATATAAAGTGTCAAAAACTTTTATACGGTTACAAAACTTGTCTATTTCAAATAAATGCTGTTCTTTTGAACTTTATATTCAAAGAATCCTGAAAAACTACTTAAAAATATTTCAAAAGAAAGCTTATTCTAAACTGCAATAATACTTGCCAATATTAAAAATTTTTGATCAAAAACATTTAAAAAAATCTTATCGACCCCAAACTTTTGAACAGTGGCATAGAACAGACCTTAGAAATAAGATATAATAGAGCATAAATTGACATCTGATCACAACTGTATTGTCTTTCTCAGCTAGACACTGTAAAAAAAAAAAAAAAGGAAGATTCAATTTAGGCCTGGAAATATGTAATAAGAATTACTCAAACTTAGTAATACTCTTAAGTCTGACTCATTACCTTCCTGTTGTGGGCTGGAAAATCACAGGACTCTCAAAGATTGCTGCCCGCGAGGCCACACTGGCGGAAGAAAAAGCATGGCACAGTTGATACATCAACTGAGATCAGTGTAACAAACTGATTTTACATTATAACAGAAGATCAGTGAGAAGGTTCTTGCTTACACAGCTCCCGGTCTCTGGTAGCCATTGCTGGCTGAGGAGTCAGCTCTGTATCTCACCGTCTCTTTAGGAGGAAGCTCCGGCAGATGGAGGGACTTGAGACTGTCTCTCTGACTGCGTGACACCAGGCTCTGAATAGAGCCGTGACAGCTTCTGAAACCTGAGCGTAACCAAAAAAAAAAAACATATTACAAATTGTCAGAAATGCTTTACTCATACTTGAGAAGAAACAAAGTGCAAAACTGCAGGAAGAATGAGATCCGCTGATGCCGTTGTTTATCTGCACACGCGGTTTGTGTGGTTCTAGTCTGTAACGACTTGCTTATGTTCCTCTATTGTACATCGTTTTGGATAAAATGCATCTGCTAAATGCATAGCTGTAAATGTAAATGTTTAGTCCGTGGATTGAGGATGGTTAGTGGATAAAATGCAGGATTTTGTGTTGTTTTGAGGCCATGAAACACCAAACCGACATCAAAGAACTAGAGCCGATAAAAGCCAACTGGGTTGTCGCATCACGTTGCATGCATCTGGTCTAAAAAGTTGCAAAGACTACAGCCAATGGCCAACAAGCATGTAAGTTATGCACTTGCATGAGAGAAAACAACTATCTACACCAGCAGGTGGAAGCAGTAGTCTATACTCGTCATTCAAAAAGGGAAACTAGGATTGTAGATATACAAACCATAGAACAAAATAGTGCTTGCTTATCTTCTTGTGCAATGTTTGCTAAACTGAACAACCAATCAGAGTGATCTGTCTCACCAATTCCCGACCTAGTGTGTGAATTCACCCCACAAAAATGAAGCGAAACGTATTTGTTCTTACCCTCAGAAATGTGGAGTGAAGTGAGAGAAGAGCAGGTGGACAGACTGTGTCGTGCTTTCCCATGATCCTCCAGAGTCTCTCCTAGGGTTCTCTGGAGGAGCTCTGAAGCCGAAGAGCTTCGATCATCACCTGGACTTGTGCTCAGCGCTTCTTCCCATTCTCCATCAGTCTTGTTGGCCTCCTCTTTGGAGCTGGAATCAGGGCTGGTGGTGCAAGCGGGGCTTTTGGGCCCGTTGGAGGAGGGAGATGGAGTGGTCCAGCACAGGCTCCCTGATGCCTTGTGTTTGGTACGTGATGTGGAGCGCGTCTTAGAGCAGCTGTTCTGCTCTGAAGAGTGAGACGAAAGAGACTCCATACTGCCCATGGGAGTACTACTCGGACTGCTGCTGAACGTGTCACCTGATGGAGAAAAGGGGTTAGACTGACACTCTAATAGAGGGACTACTGTCTGTTTTTGGAGACACTCACTGTCAGCATCAGCTAGGCACAGGGTGGGAGGGTACAGGCCTCTGGATTTGCGAGACCCTGAGGACAGGCAGATGGCTTTGCTGCGGTGGCCGCTGCCACGAGACTGAGAGCGAGACTGAGGCTGTGGCAGAGGGACGTTAGGGTCTGGAGCTTGATGAAATATCTAAGAAAAAAAGACAAAATAGTACTAAGAGTGTTTGTGATCCAAACAAAAAACATATACATTAGATGAGCAAAACTATATAAAGACAGATATTTGGAGTTGCAGAATATACAATATCATTTAAGTTTTTTTGTTTTGTTTTTGAAAGAAAAACAGGAAAAACAGTAATACTGTGAAATATTATTACAATTTAAAATAACTATTTTCTATTTTAATATATTTTAAAATTGTATTTATTTCTATCATGGCAAAGTGGAATTTTCAGTGCCATTACTCCAGCCTTCAGTGTCACATGATCCTTTATTATACTGATTTGCTGCTCAAGAAATATTTGTTATTATTATCAAGGTTGAAAACAGTTGTGCTGTTTAATATTTTTGCAGAAATCATGATATATTTTTTTCAGGATTCTTTGATGAATAGAAAGTTCAAAAGAACAAAATTTATTTTTTAAATATTCTAAGTGTCATTACTGTTACTTTTGATCAATTTAATGCATCCTTGCTGACAGGTATTAATTTCTTAAAAATTCTACATTTATTTTTCATTTTTTAAATTGTTTTATCTTTTGCTGTCATCTAATGCTCACTTAAACTAAAACACTAATAATTTAATAACACTGTTAATGTTAAATGTAATCATTACCAAACCTCAAAAGGAATATCTATTTTTTTGTACACTGTCCATTATAATGTCATGATGGCTAAATTCTCTTATAGGACTTAAAATGATTGATTTTATTATTAAGCATTTTGTGTCTAATTTATTTAAATAAAATAGTATAGAATTGTAATATTGGCAATTTATTGGTTATTGGCCATGACAGGAATTTTAATATCGGGGAACCCCTGTTGAAAAGCTTCGTAAGGGTAAATCTAGTATTCAGACAAGCAATTTTCATCCTTTATAATAATAATTTGTTCCTCTATCGGCATGCTTTCCATTAAAAGATCATTGCTTGCTTAAACAATCACCTTGTCGTAGTTTTCTATGAGGATCTCTACCACAATATTCTGAAACTTGATGTTCATCATGGCAGCAACTGTCTCTTCTTGAGAGCGCATGAGTGTTGGGCCAAAAATCACACCCAGGTTAGACACGGTCATCAGATTCTTCTGACTATGTGTGGAAACCCTGTCAAAAACAGCAGAAATATCGTTTCACAAACACCCTGGTTAGCATCACCATGTGGAATTTAAAGTGCGCTCATAGACAAATGTACTAGACGTGCAGTTTCTACTTGAGGAATCAGAGTGACGTACACATGTAGATGTTTTATCAGAATATCCAGCATGTCTTTATTCTTGTCGGGGAGCTTGTGGACGAGGGCATGAACAGCACAGACCCTGTAGTTCTGATCATCAGACTCTAGAGAAAAAAAACAACAACCCAAAGGCATCCAATTAATAAACAAGTCACATACAGACGTGATGAGGAGTTAAAAGAGCAAAGAACATGCTAGAACTCACTGACTGCCATGATGAAATCTTTGTGGAGTCTGTAAGTCATGAGGGGTTCTGCCAGACACCTGAAGGGAACAGAACGACTTCCTGTTTTTCCTTGATAACATGCCATTTTAAGAAATGAAAGATTGTAGGGATTATTTATAAACCTGAGGTAATTCTTCAGGCCGCTGGTGATGGTCTTGTTATCCCAGGTGTCTGGGTCAAGGTCCATATCTGCAGGAGCTTTGGCCGCTGGAGGGGTCAAATGAGCTTAGTGTTAAATGGATTTTGGCTTCAAACACACATCTGGTAAAAGTTACTGTAAACAGTGTGTACTTCTAACAGACAAACACTTTTTCTAAGGTCTTCATGTATATGAATTTATCAGGTTTCTGTATTACTTTACCAAACACTAAGGTCATCAGTCGCTGGACTTTAGAGTTAACTCCACCTATCCTGTACAGCCCCATTGTGTTGATGCCTAAAGGAAAAAGACCATTTTTATATACCTAAATCAATTTACAGCAATAAAAATGCTATTTTTGTTCAGACCTACACCACCATTCAGAAGTTTGAGGTCAGTAAGATTTTTTTTGAAAAAATCGCTAATGCTCAATAAGGCTGCATTTATTTGATCAAAATACAGTAAAAACATAAATATTGTGAAAAACCTAAAATATTAATATAACATTAATATATGTTCCTGTGATGGCAAAGTTTTAACAGATATTACTTCAGTGACTGAAACAATGTTTTTAAAAATAGCATTTATTTGAAATAGAATTATTTTTGTAATGTTGTAAAAGGCTTTACTGTCATTTTTAATCAATTTAATTTGACCTTGTAGAATAAAATAATAATTATTTTTTTAAATTATCTTATTGACCCTAAACTTGTAATAAACTTAACGTAACACATGCACATAGATGTACATGATACATAATATGTCACATACTGCATGAAAAAAAGGTAAGTCAGAAGCAGAGACTTACCTCTTGTTTCCACAAGCTCTATACACTTCCTTACAAAATTAAAGCCTGCTTCATTTAGGAATGCTGTGGACACAGAGAGTATGTTATAAATATAAGGCCAATTCAAGTGAACTATTTTTGTCTTATGAATTAAGACACACACATGGCCAAATGAAACTGTTAATCTCACTGTATATACATCTAAATTACAATTAAATAAATGGGAGGAATAAACTTACTTTCCTCTTTCTTGCTCAAAAGTGCTGGAAGTGTGTAAATCTAGAAGAAATCAGCATGTGTTTATAACACACTAAAGATAAATGCCATTTAAAGCATATACATTAATGCATTATATTGCATAATCCATATCTCTTTACAGAAAATAAATTATAGGGACGAATATACAAAATACAATTTATAGTTTCACAATATAAACATACATGCACCAATAATCCTTTGTATATAAGAATTCACAAACTCAGCTAAATAATAACAGTGTAATGAGGGTCAAATGAGTTTAAGCCAATCAACTATAACTGACAGCATGAGAGTCAAAACAAAGAGTCATTAGCGAAGTGTAAATTCTCAGCTGTCATCTTTTTCCTGTCCGTGTGTACACTATCCACTGCCTGGATTTCAAAGAGCCTGTGTAACAATAATTACATGTCTAAAATGCAAAAAGGGAGTCAGTGGTCTAAATCCTTATCAGGATTTCAAGAAGTTAAAAAATTATTGTACTGTGAACTGACATATATTAATCAAACCGAGAACAGTCTCATTTAGGCTGGGCGGTTGCTCTTACCGGCTCTTTTCCATCCATGGCCTCCATCCACAGTCTTCTGTTGGATTCAGAGAGAGCCTGAAGGGTGATGATACCATGCCTGTGGGACACACTGATTAATGTTAACTCTACATTTTGTTTTATTTATTTATCTGTTTATAACCAGGATTTTTTCAAACAAGTTCTAAGCATCATGCCAACGAATAATGAAATGTTTCCAAAGCCTGCAAACCAAATCCATATGCTGCAGTGTAGCAAAAAGGAAACAGAGTTATGTAAGCTGTATTATGTAGCAGTTTAATTAATTATAGGGACGAATATACAAAATACAATTTATAGTTTCACAATATAAACATACATGCACCAATAATCCTTTGTATATAAGAATTCACAAACTCAGCTAAATAATAACAGTGTAATGAGGGTCAAATGAGTTTAAGCCAATCAACTATAACTGACAGCATGAGAGTCAAAACAAAGAGTCATTAGCGAAGTGTAAATTCTCAGCTGTCATCTTTTTTCTGTCCGTGTGTACACTATCCACTGCCTGGATTTCAAAGAGCCTGTGTAACAATAATTACATGTCTAAAATGCAAAAAGGGAGTCAGTGGTCTAAATCCTTATCAGGATTACAAGAAGTTAAAAAATTATTGTACTGTGAACTGACATATATTAATCAAACCGAGAACAGTCTCATTTAGGCTGGGCGGTTGCTCTTACCGGCTCTTTTCCATCCATGGCCTCCATCCACAGTCTTCTGTTGGATTCAGAGAGAGCCTGAAGGGTGATGATACCATGCCTGTGGGACACACTGATTAATGTTAACTCTACATTTTGTTTTATTTATTTATCTGTTTATAACCAGGATTTTTTCAAACAAGTTCTAAGCATCATGCCAACGAATAATGAAATGTTTCCAAAGCCTGCAAACCAAATCCATATGCTGCAGTGTAACAAAAAGGAAACAGAGTTATGTAAGCTGTATTATGTAGCAGTTTTTCCTTCACTACAATTCACCAACTCTGCCACAGCAAAGGAAATCATATTTTACCTGAGCTGCGAAGTTGCAGACCGAATTAATGAAACAAGTTAAAGGGCCAGATACCACAGAATGAAACAAACACACACCTTTCTTTTGTGTTATCATCACTAGCTGTACTCAAAACCAGTCATACAGTACTAGTTTGAATAACAAAACATGGCTCTTAAGAACTGACTTATTTTAAGGAATAGTTCACCCAAAAATGAAAATTTGCTGAAAATTTACTACCCCCTTCAAGCCATCCAAGATGTAGGTGAGTTTGTCCTCTGCAGTGAATGGGTGCCGTCAGAATGAGAGTCCAAATAGCTAATAAAATCACAATATCCACAAGTAATCCAAAGTCTATAGTACATCAATTAACGTCTTGTGAAGTGAAAAGCTGTGTGTGTAAGAAACAAATCCATCATTAAGATGTTTTAACTTTAAACCGTCACTTCTGGCCAAAATATGAGTCCGTACTTCTTAATAACACTTCCTTCAGTAGAAAAATCCATCCCCTGTTGTCTTCTCACATCAAAATCCACCAACATATTTGTTTAGAACTGTTTTGGCTTGTTGTCCATCTGTGCATATTTCTCTCCTGATTCAGATGAGATGACTTCACTGGAAAAAGCAATATTATGGATAGAGGACTTGTATTTTAGCCGGAAACAACAGTTTGAAGTTAAAAGCATCTTGATGGATTTCTTACAAACACGCAGCTTTTTACTTCACAAGATGTTAATTGATGAACTAGAATCGTGTGGATCACTTGTGGATTATTGCAATGTTTTTAATAATTGTTTAATTTCTCTTTCTGACGGCACCCATTTACTGCAGAGGATCAGTTGGTGAACAAGTGAGGTAATGCACTAACTTATCTACATCTTGGACGGCATCAGGTGAGTAAATTTTCAGCAATTTTCAAATAATCAGTCAAAAAGACTGTTTCATTAGTTTCAATAACTCAAAAGCTTAAGTGCAGTTATTTAATTAACATTCACTTATTAAACAACATGTCTGAATTGAAATGAAGTTTAGAAAAAAACAGTACAATGTCACTAAAATGTTTCAGTATGTTTAGAGCACTGTTATATAGCATTAAAAAGTAACTTAAATGCTCCACATTCAGGGGAAGGAAGATTGTTTTTATTAAAAGAGATTTTATTATTATTAGAACACACCAGCAGTTTAGGATAAAAGCGCAACATACCGATGGACTTTATAGAAACATTGCAGATAACTGAACAGAAGCCCTTCACAGGGGTTACCTCTTCAGTTATGAGGAGAGAAAAGAAGAAATGGAAGGAAGGACAGTGTTGAAAATGACAGACTGAAGAAAGAACTAAACACAATATAATTCTTGTCTCCTGCAGCTCTCAAATTTCTCTCGATGTCATGCATGCTATTATGTGAACACACCTTTCTACCACCTCAATGTCAAAGCAGAATCGCTTGTCAATAGAGTCAGTCCTCCGTCTGATGCAGGACTTCAGCTTAAACATCTCAGGAGGACTCATGATCAATCCATTCTAGACAAGACAAAACAAAAGATAATGTGAAAAGGTAATGTGAAATTAAGCTAATAGCATTTAAAGGGGTCATCGGGTGCAAAATTCACTTTTACATGTTGTTTGAACTGAAATGTGTGTTGGCAGTGTGTACACAACCACCCTATAATGATAGAAATCCACCCAGTGTTTCTTTTTTTTTAAATCCCCATAAATAAAAAGCTCTTTCTCAAATCAAGCATTCACAGATTCTTTGCAGAGTGACATAGTTCAGCACAGGCCCCTCCCACGATTGTTGACTGACACTAGCATTTTACCTTAGCCCCGCCCTGAGTGAGCTGTAAACAGTCCGCCACTGTTTTGTTGCTGGAGCAGGTGTAGACAAGAATGACTCCGATTAAGCGATTGAGGTGTTTTGTTCCTGGATGTATTAATGGACATAGCAGTCGTAATTTACTCCCGACATCTGAGCCGCTGAAGACGCAGTGGATTACGTTTGTTTTTGAAGGGAATGCGCCCCCCGATCTACCTAAATATGTTTATCTTCGCTGATCCAGTTTCACCTACAGAAGTGAGTATAATTTTTTTTATGAATCCTTGCAAATCGCCTTTCCTAATAATGTGCTAATTAGCAAGTTCCACAATGAATGCGGATAAAGTTAACAGTCTCAGAGAACTGCTTGTCACCCCACGGAAGAGAGGGGTGGGGCGAGCCATAGCTCATTAACATTTAAAGGGCATGGCACCGAAACAGGTTGTGAACAGAACTGTTTTTTTTACAAGGTAAAAAGGGTGTTGTTTTACACTACCATTGAGAAATTTTAACCAAAGTATGTAATAGACTTTTCATTAAGACCCTAAAGAATTATATCAACTTGTGGAAAATGGGTATCCGATGACCCCTTTAAATGCTGAACATTTAATACCTGTTTGCCTCCAGACTTGAATTCAGAGTTGCTCATTGTAAACATTTTGGTCCCTTTCTCATACGTGCAATAATGTCGACTCCATGTGCACCCCAAGGGTCCTTCAACAGAAAACAGGTGATCATTAGTGGATTTCAATTGTTGCAGTGAACATGAATTTATATTTATTACACATCTATTTTTTTTTCAAGAAATTAATGACACTGAAGAATGTAGAAATGGCTGCTGAAATTTCAGCTTTGCTATCACAGGAATAAATTACATTTTAAATATATTGAAACAGAAAGCATTTATTTTAAATTGTGATAATATTTCACAATATTACTGTTCTTATGGCATTTTTAGTCAAATAAATCCAGCCTTGGAGAACATAATGTCAAAAACTTTAAAAAAAAAAATCTAAATACATATATTTTCTTAATTTATGAATAAAAAAGCTATATAAAAATATATGATTTTATTATTAGTTGTGGCCTGGGCATGCTCAAGGGGATACTCACGCTTCTCCTGCACATAGAGGAAGCCCTCCATGGTCCACTGTCCTGGAGCTTTAAAGTCCTGCTCTGCAGACCTTATCCTTCTCATCAAATTCTCCACTTCCTCAAGAAATTAATGACACTGAAGAATGTAGAAATGGCTGCTGAAATTTCAGCTTTGCTATCACAGGAATAAATGACATTTTAAATATATTGAAACAGAAAGCATTTATTTTAAATTGTGATAATATTTCACAATATTATTGTTCTTATGGCATTTTTAGTCAAATAAATCCAGCCTTGGAGAACATAATGTCAAAAACTTCTTTTTAAAAATCTAAATACATATATTTTCTTAATTTATGAATAAAAAAGCTATATAAAAATATATGATTTTATTATTAGTTGTGGCCTGGGCATGCTCAAGGGGATACTCACGCTTCTCCTGCACATAGAGGAAGCCCTCCATGGTCCACTGTCCTGGAGCTTTAAAGTCCTGCTCTGCAGACCTTATCCTTCTCATCAAATTCTCCACTTCCTGTCTTGTGCTCTCAAAATTATTTCTTGTCTTTAGAGAGAACATCAAAACAACAGTATATCGGTTCTAGAGGGATATCACTGGACTCCAAAGTACAATTCCTTCCATATGCAGCAATAAATACTGGATATTCTATTATACAGATTGTGTGATTCACGCAATCAACAATTTTATGATATGTTTAGCACTACACAATGGCCTTTATACAAACATAATATTTTTATTGGCTTACGGTCAGACCGATATGTCAGGTAACATTATCTGAAAGCTCTTACATTCTGGAGGTTGAACTGTAGCTGTTGCTTGTATGGCTCAAACTCATGTGCCAGTTCGTAACCCTCGTGGTAGAAGGTGAATAATCCCTGGAGGAAGGCCAGCAGCTGCGAGAAAGACAGTGGTAGTTTGAACAGTTGTATAAAAGCAATAACACTCATAATCATGCAGTATATTCAGAGGCTGATAGAGCTGCAGGACGCGGCTGTTATCATCATTTGCTTTCTGATAGGCATGTGCTCCAGAGAAACAACACTGCTGATGTTACAAGATGTAATAGATTAAAAAGCAGTGTAGCAATTTTCTCTTAGTAAGTGGAAACCTTCTTCATATTTCTCATCTCCCCAAACAAAAGTTGCATTCATAGTACTACAGAAATGGAAATAGGTGTGTCTTACCGGCTCAACAAACTCAAACTTTTTCCTTTCTTGCACTTCTTGGATTTTGAAAACATATTCCAGGGAGGCGTCATAGAAAACCTGTCTTTCCTTATTAATTTGGGTGTCTGCCTATAAAGTATAATCAAAGCATTCAGTGAAGGTAAAAGAAATCCTCCGAAAATAATGTTATATTCTCTGTGTTCCGGATATTTTATATCAATAAATGAACATTCAAGTTACCTCCTGCAAAAGTGACTCTTTCTTTCTCGAAGACAGGCTTAAGTGCTTCTCCAAAACTGTGTAATACTTCTCTGTCTCCTTGTCAAATTTCTTCTTCCCTTCCTTCAAAAAAAAGAAAAAAGGTGACATGAGTTGGAATTTCCTGCACTGTAATTATGATGATAAATGCCTTTTGCAGAGATAAGATGTTATATAAAACGTTAGACTTATCAACAAACACCATATAAGAGTCTCATGAAAACAGTAGGAAAGTTTTCATTTGTTTATTTTCATTGGACAGGCCAAAAACTAATCCTGAAACGTTATAACCAGTAGATGGCAGACTCACATTTGACCTTCCAAAAGCTCACATTTAATATTCAGCTGAAAGCCTGGCCTAAAGATTCCTGCCAAATTTCAAATGGACATTTTTTATTATATACATATTCATTAGAAAATAATAAATTTTAATAAATAATAAATAAACATCTGACATATTTGACTAAATATTGTTTATTTTACTTATATATTCTATTTCATATATTTAATTGTATTAATTAAAACAAACCAAAATGTAATCGGCTAAATAAATATATTATTTCAATAAAATTCTACTTATCCCCATAACCAACATGTTTGTTTTTTGATTTCTTTATTATAACCGAAACCATTTGAAACATGAGGTTTTTGGATGCAGATTCTGCAGAGCTGTTTAAAATATTTCACCATATTAAATTCATTCCATTAAATTTCACAGATTTACACCCAAAGTCAGACCAAAAAAAAAGTTAATTTTAAAAAAGCAAAATGTGTGGAGAAAAACATACAGTCACAAACTAAAGCACAACAAACGTATCTGCATCAATATTTAACAGAGCTGCCTTTTTAAGTAGAAATTATGCTGAACTATGTTATGAGCTGAATTGTATTAAGCTGAACAACTATTTATTGTGGATAATTTGACAATCTAGTATGATCCAGCAAACATGGGGAACAAGGAACTAAATGAGTAACTCAACAGCTCATCTGAACAGGAGCAGAGCGTCACTTCAGAACATGTGTAGCATACACACACTTTCTTAGTCACTGAGGTACCATCAGCGATGAGTGTGATAGAGCTGATGATTCGGAGTACCCATGTAACCACAAATAAAGCAACAAACACAGTGTGTATGAGACATCCTATGGCTCTAAATGAGGCTGAGTAAAGATGTTTACAGCAGAAAAGCCCCCCACTTCCTGTGCCCGCATTGATAGCACCTATTTACGCTGGACCAAGCACTTATATCAGGGTTCGTACACATTTTTACCAATACATTTCCATGACTTTTGAGACAATATTCATGACTTAAATGTTCCATTATTTTACAATAAGAATAAAAATCTGTTCAAATTATCATAGCATATGTTAACTAAAATGAATGACTATTAATGCTACTCATTTGCTTTCTTGTTTTAGTAATAAGTACAAGCTGCAACTGCGCCAGACCTTAACTCCACATTTCACATCACTGAATATTATCATTTATTTAACTGTGTGGCCAGGATGGCCATTTTGGTGTCATTTTGTGTGTATTTTTGCTGCTTAAATGCAACAAGCTGCGCTTTAGAGCCCTGCATTTCAGCTCGAGCCCAACGGCCCCAACTTATGTATGGCTTCGGGACAATTTTCACGTCATAGCTCAGACACGGGCCAGGCATCAGGCTTGCTTCCTCCTTATGTTTATATTTTAGATATCCATCAATTATTATGGTGATGACAAAGATTTGCCGCGCTGGTGGAAACAACACGATCCTGTTTGACTTCAGCCCAACCTTTCCCATGACCCTCTAATGGACACGCCATCTAAACCACAGACTGGATTGCCAAACAACAAACTGAAGGAATCTAATTTTTGACATGCTTAGTCCAGTTTCTAGGCCCATCTGCTGGCTAGCAATGACATCATTCTATTTAGGAATGTATGCTTTCTGTTTAAGGATTTTAAAAAGACATGTATACAGAGCATTTTTTAAAAGAAAATATTATCTGTGCATGAAATAAACACTTCCAAAAGTATCATAGGAGAGGTAGCCAAACATTATTAAAGTGGATCTGGTAACACTTTACTTAAAGCCTTTATGTATAATGCATTATAAAAGTTGTTTTAATGCATTAATTATGCCTTGTAATGCACCTTATATTGCATTGTACAATTTTATGAATAATTGTAATCACAGTTAATGCATTATAACACTAATTAATTCATTGCTACACAATGCATTTTGGTGGCACTTTAGTATAGGGACCAATTCTCACTATTAACTAGTTGCTTATTAGCATGCATATTACTAGCATATTGGCTGTTTAGTAGTACTTATAAAGCACATATTCTGCATGACCATATTCTACATCCCTAATCCTATCCAATACCTAAACTTAACAACCTCCTTACTAACTAGTAATAAGCAGCAAATTAGGAGTTTATAGAGGCAAAAGTCATAGTTCATGGTTTGTTAATATTGAGAATTGGACCTTAAAATAAAGTGTGACCTGCTTTTTAAATTCAGTTATAATTTATTATTAAGATATAATGTATTACAACACACAATACAAATAATTATAATGCATTATACCATGCAATAACCCTTTATAATGCATTAGCATTATACATAAAAGCTTTAAGTAAAGTGTTACCGTAAACCTTAAATTTATATAGTATATAGACAGACATAAAAAAAAGAAATAATATGCATGTACACTAGCATTTAAAATTTTGGGGTCAGCTCTGTAAAAAAAATAATTAAATTGTTCAAAAGTGTCACAGTAAAGATGTTTATAAAGTTAGTTTTCTATGTCAAATAATTTCTGTACTTTGAAACTTTTTTTTACTC
This sequence comes from Sinocyclocheilus grahami, assembly GCF_001515645.1. Classification (NCBI taxonomy): domain Eukaryota; kingdom Metazoa; phylum Chordata; class Actinopteri; order Cypriniformes; family Cyprinidae; genus Sinocyclocheilus; species Sinocyclocheilus grahami. Next base: position 649,173 of record NW_015505523.1, on the reverse strand, counting down.
GAATCTTGCCGTGGTTTCCACAAAAATATTAAGCTGCACAACTATTTTCAATGTTATTAATAAGAAGAAATGTTTCTTGAACAGCAAATCAGCATATTAGAATGACTTCTAAAACATCATGTGACACTGAAGACTGGAGTAATGATGCTGAAAATTCAGTTTTGCCATACCAAGATTAAATTACATTTTAAAATATATATAAACAGTTATTTTAAAATGTAATATGCTACAATATTACTATATTTTTTATCAAAAAAATACAGCCTTTTACAGCCTTATATAGTATGAGAGACGTCTTTCAAAAATAATAAAAACTAAATATTGTTAAGAAATATTATAATATTTACAATATCTAAATATCTAGCTATCATTCAGCTGTTTGTTCCAATTCTGACATAATATTTATGAACCTTAAGTCAGGAATACATTGTGTGTGACAGTGTTTTGTTTGAATATGTGTACAGTACATCTGCGGGAGGTTGAACAGCCGGACTGCCATTCCCTTTGGCCTCTATCATGTCTCAATGTCTTAAGTTGAGCGAGTTCCTTCGCAGCTCTCGTTTAAGAGCATTGGGCCAAAACGCCCAAATAAGGCATCATGAGTTTGGGCTCTGGTTCCTAGTGCTCAACAGGCAGCGCTCCAGCTCTTCTAATACGGCTGGAGGGGTCACATTCACAAATCACCAGGGCTCCCATGCAGCACAACAAGCTAATCTCCTAGAAAGAGTAAAGCTTTAACTAGAGTCTGGTTATAAAGGTGCCCTCTAGCACAGCAATCACAGGCCATTTCATGTTGGTCAATGTGGCATTACAGTATCTGGCTATAATTTGACTGCGCTTGTCTTCAACAGGTGTTTGCAATTTCCCCCCTTTCTGCAGGGTTTCACGTACCTATATTGACCATATAGGATCCTGTCACAGCGTAGGTAAAAATGACTTTCATGTAGTACATTAACTCACAATGGGGTTTAACAACTTACTTTGGCCGCTCCGATCTGCTCTTTGCGAAACTTCTCCAGCGGTGTGATCAAGACATCGTCAGCATTCTGTATCTAAATAAAAGAAAAATCATCAAAAACTTCAAATAGTCAAGTATGACAAACCAACACTAATGAATCATCTATCAAAAACCTTTAACTATATAATAAAACATTACAAAATAATCAATAGTCCTTGAGAGAAATGGTTGCTTTGTACTTAGCCTGGGTATTGTCCAAAATAGCCATTTATTCTACCTGTATTCACTAGTATAAGATTTAATATGAATAAAAAAGAAGAGAATTTCAGTAACCTACAAAAAAAAAAGTGTAAAATAGTTTTATTAAAATACAAAGTCTAGATGGAAAAAGGAAGGAAAGTGATATTGGCAACAAAAAAAAAACTTTTGATATTTTTATTTGAATATTTTAATTAAATGATGAAAAAAATAAGAAAAACTTTAAGTACTTAATAAATTTAAAGTATTTCCATCTTAGAAGTTATAACATGATTAAAAACGGCAACATATGCTTAAACCAAAGTGGCAGAAGTATGTAAAATTCACCCATTTTAGAGTCTGTAGTGTTAAAAAGCACATTGAACAATGTGGTTCTCTTAATGTGTGAACTCATTGACATCACAGTCTGTTAATAGTTAACACAGTGCGTGAACGTATCCAAGGGAATTACTTTTATTTACTGTAAAATAACGGCACTATAATTAGTACCATTTTCATCTAGGCACTCCGATTGGAAAAACACACAATTACATACACTAGTTCCTTTTACACACTTTCCCAGGCGCAGCACGGAGGACTTCATGTCTCGCTGGAGAATTGGTCAAAATAAGTTCCACATGCTTGCCTTTGCTCAGCCGGCGGCAGCACTGACCGTCCATCTCTACAGGCTCCATCCACCCACATCAACATTAATGGAATTTGCACTTGCAAATAATAGAAAATGTACAGACTCCAAGTAAGTCCAGATGTATGCTATAGGCTTTGAAAGGATGTAAGTGACAACTTCATTTTTAAGATATGAGTGCATTTCCTGTTCGGCTCATGGTGCACAGCTGAGTCTTTCCCTATAGTGTAAACCAACAGCATATTTATACTAAATTTCAGTTCGGTTTACCGCTTAAATGTTATACATAAAATGTTGAACTTTCATTTTAAACTTTTTAAACAAGTCAAACAAGTTTGCCTTACACAAACATCCATGACAGGCTTATAAGCAGCAGACAGATGAGCTGCACATGGGACATATAAGAGTGGCCACAATAAAGAAAAGGGAAAATCTTTTAAAAATCAACTTTTGCAAAGTTCTTAGAAATGGAATTTTGCATAGTTTTGAAAAATGTTTATACCATTTTCAAACAATAAATAATAAATAAATAAATGTGTCATGCGGTGTAACCTTCAAATAAAAGCAATACGAATTTCCTTACACACTGAAAACGTGATCATACATATCTTTATTATTTTCAAAAATGTTTTTCAATTATTTTTTTCAAATGTAAAAGTCTTTGTTTGTTTCACAAATATCAAGAATTATATGATTCGATTTTTTGGGAGTCGCATCACATGCTGTTTCACAACCTGAACCAACCTTGTGTTGTCATAAACGAGTCAAATGATCTAATATTTTCAGAAATTCATTGACCTTGACACACAGTCATGAGGGTCTGCAGGGGTCCCCTATATGATATAATTTCCCGTTTTATGTCCCTACATGATGGTCGCACAACATTACTTTAATTTGGCAGACAAAGGTTTTAAAATATGAATCAGCAGGGAAGCATTTCTGTTAAAATATTTAAATACTACTACTTACTGATAATAATAAATGACACTAAACTACTTATTAATTTCCTTTTTAAGAATTTTATATTTTTTCCTCTTTTTTTCATGACAGTTGCAACACCTGACAATTTATGCCTTCCCAAAATTATCAAAATACGTTTTAATGCAGAACTTTAAAAACATATTCATAATAGATGAGGTGTATTCAAGTTAACATATGTATGAATTGCATTTTTAATGCATTTCGAAATAATTTATTCAAAAAGCATCGTCATTGACCCACTTGTTGAACTAAACTGTAGTCAACAATAAGCACTCATATCTCATTAAAGCAAGAGGCCTTTCAGCACTTCAGATACTGCAGAGCACTGAGCGCTGAGTGCAGACAGTCGCTCTGTTTGCTCAAGTGTTTCTCCCGTCAAGACGTCCCATGGCCCTTTTTAGCCAGAGAGGAAACTCACGTCTTGCATCAGTCCGATCCATCATGTGGGAAAATGCCTCCCACTTAAAGCAGAGCATGTTGGCAGGCAGTGCGCCTAAGATGAAAGTACCTCTGGATATGAGAGCGTCTACTAATCTGGCAGAACACAATGGATGAAGTTCAATAAAACACTACTACAGTGTTTACATAATGATTCACCGTTACGTGAGACACAGCCTCTAGACCTGACCGTCTCGGCACCATGCTCCAGTAACACAGAGTACTTCCCATCTGCACCCATGTGGGAGGGCAATGCATTTACTGGGAGTTATTCACCCTTTGGCTCTGTTATTGTACGTCTATGAATGAAAAGGCTCTCGGGGACTTTCTCAGCTTGACGGAGGTGTTTGTCATCCTGAGAGGCCCAGCGCAGGAGCCTGTGAGACTGAAGCGTAACACGGCCACGGTCTGCAGGAAGTAAAGAAACTATAAGAGGCTGCTGCACTGTAAAAAAAATTCTGTAGTTTTTACAAAATAATTTTGTCAGCTGTGGTTGCCAGAATAATTTTGTAAAAAATACAGAAAAACTGTAAACACATTTACGGCCAAAAACTGTACATTTTACAGTATAAAACTGTAATTTACAAACAAGAAAATTTGAATGTAAACCAGTAAATTCAACCATTCACACTGCTATTAAAATCTGTTTTGTACCTTTAACATACTGACAACCACCATAATAATGCAGGTGGTAAAAGAGAAAGCCACATGAAGAATCAAAGCTCATCACAAGCAGCTTCGCCACAAGCAGAAGTATATACTAATATATAGAAGGTGCACAGAGTCATTCATGCAAACACAAAACACCATCATGGTAACACACATGATACTTAAATAATGCATTAAACTTTCATTAAACAACAGAAAATGTAACATAAACCCCAAATATACATAACTAATGACAAAAACTATTAAAAAACATGATTATTTAAACAAAATATTTTCAAATGTGGAGTGTCATGCAGGGAATTCCGGGAATATCAGTTTACAGTTTTTGACTGTAAATTATACATTGATTTGTTATTTTTACTGCATTTTACTGTAAAATTACAAGAAATATCCGGTTAGATATTTTACAGTTTGTCCCTGTATATAGTACGGGAACTTACTGTTAACCTATTAACAGTTTTTTTTCAAAATTTTACAGTTAAAATTACACTTATTTTTTACAGTGTGGGTAATTCTTCCACTGAGGCTCTTCACACAGCTCCGCTGACACACTCTCCTTTCTCCAGTGAACAATGGATGGGACTGAAACTGCAGCTTGGATGCTTGCAGACTGGGGCTGTCCAAGCAAATGCAGCATATTTTTCAAGTGTTTTCAATTCAAAACAAATCGTTTTTCCTTTGGGTACGGACATATTTTCAATGTAATCCACTTTTAGGGTAATTTCCTTTACAACTCTATTGTAGAGTAAATCAAACAAACTAACACCACAAAACATCACAGAATGTTTGGGGTTGTTGTTAGCCAACCAAAAATGTTGACGTCACTGATGTCACTTCCTGGAAGATGATGTCATTAAAGACCAGGGTTTCTTAATTAAAGGTATATTACAAAACTAACAAATGGAATGGAACAAGTATATTTGACAACAATGGACAAACCAATAAAACTGATCACCAATTAAAACAATATTAATAAGAAAACATCAGAAAAAAAAAACTTTGTTTATAGGCAAAAAAAAAAGGAGAAGAAATCTGGAATATTTCAAAATATCTGCTAGTTCTTTATCGAAATAGTTATAAAATGACAAAAACAGTAGTGAATTTATTTAAAATTCAGCCGTATATGTTCACTTCATTAAGACGCTGTGAAAAAAGAAAATTATAAATTTTTACGAAATATGATGACATGAATATATAGAGCAGGAACGACTCACTGATATGATTTTTATTGCGTAAGGAAGCATTACTCAGGTCTCTCACTGAGAAAGGAAACAACGTTGTGATCTACAAGCTGGAAAAGCAATCATCTGAAGGTACAAGCCAGTAACACAAAGTGTCATGAGTGGATAACCTAAGGTTTGACCTCAGTGTTTTTATTAGACACCCAGACACAAGACCAGAAGAAACAATAGAGATGTTTGTCTTTGTTACAATAGAGGCTGCTGTCTTACAGTCACACCATTACAGCTAATAACTTCAGTTTTGCGTTTACAAGACTTCAGTTTAGATTTGGCCAGAAGTCATTCTGCTCTATACAACAATGACTAATTAAAAATCATAACATATAATGACAAAAAAGTTTGTACAGAGGAAAAAATATTCAAACAGACCACTTAAACATATTTGCATGTACATAAATATTAAATATGGCTGATTGCAGCTATAAGTAGATAAAAATATGTACATTACCGTTCAAAAGTTTGGAGTCAGAAGTAAGAAAGTATAAAAGGATGTATTAAATTGATAAAAGTAAAGACATTTAGAGACATCACAGTAAAGGCGTTTATAATTTTACAAAAGATTTCGATTTCAAATAAATGTTGCACAGTTTTCACAAAAATATTAAGCAGCACAAGCGTTAACAACACTGATAATGATAACAAAATGTTTCTTAAGCACCAAATCAGCCTATTAGAATGATTTCTGAAGGATCATGTGACACTAAAGACTAGAGTAATGATGCTGAAAATTCAGCTTTAAAATCACAGGAATAAATTACATTTTAAAATGTATTAAAATAGAAAACAGTTATTTTAAATTGTAAATTACCGTTCAAAAGTTTGGAGTCAGAAGTAAGAAAGTATAAAAGGATGTATTAAATTGATAAAAGTAAAGACATTTAGAGACATCACAGTAAAGGCATTTATAATTTTACAAAAGATTTCAATTTCAAATAAATGTTGCACAGTTTTCACAAAAATATTAAGCAGCACAAGCGTTAACAACACTGATAATGATAACAAAATGTTTCTTAAGCACCAAATCAGCCTATTAGAATGATTTCTGAAGGATCATGTGACACTAAAGACTAGAGTAATGATGCTGAAAATTCAGCTTTAAAATCACAGGAATAAATTACATTTTAAAATGTATTAAAATAGAAAACAGTTATTTTAAATTGTAAAAATATTTCACATTATTATTAAATCAAATAAATTCAGCCTGGCTGAATATAAGAGACTTGCCAAGAAAATTAGCCCAAACTTTTGAACGGTAGTGTATTCAAACTATATTATCAATAAAAGAAATGTACAGAAAAGTGTCTCATGAATCCCAAACAAAGCTGCATGTTTGTTAACATGTGGGTATAGGGTCATCAGTGAAGCACAGAGGAGCATTGTTTTCCTGGTGAGGTCTTTCGCTGCTGTACTATGACTAATGATCCACCAGCTGCAGCAGTGAATGGCAGTAATATTCCTGGCAACACGCTGCCTCATGCATAATGCCCATAAAAGCACCCATTAGCGGCTGCAGCTGATGGCAACGAAGATGCTATGCTGTTGGCATTGAAGTTGCCAATGTTATTTAAAGGGGTCATATGATGCGATTTCAATTTTTCCTTTCTCTTTGGAGTGTTACAAGCTCTTGGTGCATAAAGAAGATCTGTAAAGTTGCAAAGACTAAAGTCTCAAATCCAAAGAGATATTCTTTATACGCGATGCAATGCAACGCAACGCGTAAAAAGACAGTATAAGTCATTATAATCAGTAATTATGTCCCCACTGGATGCAACAAATGCCTCGTTTGTAATGGGTTTTGTCTCGTCGCTCCGGCCGGACACGGCATCAACAGTATGTGAGGGGCATAACATTTCTGTCTCACGCTTGAGGTATTCGGCCAATCACAACGCATTGGATAGCTGGCCAATCACAGCACACCTCGCTTTTTCAGACTGATGAGTTTTGTAAAAATCGACGCGTTTCAAAAGGGCGGGGCATAGAGGAGAAACAATAATGTACAGTATGTGGAAAATAATGTGTTTTTTTTTACTTTAAACCGCATAAACACATTTCATTACACCAAATACACAAAATATTGTTCTTTTTAGCAGCATCATATGACCCCTTTAAGAGAAACAGCATGAGTGATATTTCATTATCATCTGCACTTGCTGATCTATGCTGTTTCCCTTACCTCATCGAAGAGTCATGACCTACAGAAAGCATCTTTCTGTTTCTCATAACACTTAGACCTGACTGTGGAAGCTCATAAAAACTCTCCCTCAAAATAGCGCACACTTATGGTGCTAAACCACTAGGCTAGAAGTGTGCTATAAAACTTTAACTATGTGTGAACAATACCACATAAAAAGAACAATAAAGAGACAACTACTAGAAAGCAAACGATCACTATGGCTACTTCATTTATGAGGCTTGCGGTACTTTTGAAGTAGACCATATCATGTGGTGTGTTTATGGCGATATTTTAAACCTACATAACTTGAAGGGATAGTCCATTTAAAAACTGATTGATTAATTGAAAGGCAGATTCAATGAAAAGACACTTCCATTTTTTTATGGAATTAATTATTTTTTACAGTAAGGATGCATTAAACTGATCAAAAGTGACAGTAAAGACATTTATAATGTTACAAAAGATTATATTTAAATTCTCCTGTTCAAGTGCAAATTTCCTCAGCACCAAATCAGCATTAGAATGATTTCTGAAGGATCATGTGACACTAAAGACTGCAGTAATGGCTGCTGAAAATTCAGTTTTGCCATAACAGGAATAAATTACATTTTAAAATATATTCAAACAGAAAAGTTATTTTACATTGTAATAAAATTTCACAATATTTATGTTTTACTGCATTTTTGATCAAATACAGCCTTAAGAAGCATAAGAGACGTCTTTCAAATACATAAAAAAAACATTTTTGAATGGTAGTTTTTTAGAAACAAAAGAACCAAAGCAACTTACTAGTCGTCGTCTCTCCTCCTCCACCGTGTTCAGCAGCTGGGAGAATTCCTTCAATGACTGGGCTGTGATATGAGAGAAAGAATTTCAATCATGAATAATTAGCTCTGGATCTGTAATTATTCTATCAGCACATCTGAAAGGGCATTTTGCCTTTTGAACCTTTGGCATAAAGGAAATACAGAAAACCTGCATATAATATTAGCTACGCAAATTTTTTTTTAAATTTATTTATTTTTTTTAAATACCATGGCCACCCAACAACTGATCAATGCACAAAGGGGTAGGGCTGCACGATACATCGAAATGGAATCGAGATCGCGATTCGACAGAAGCTGCGATTGTAATGCGTATCTTTCAGTGAAGCGCTGTTCTGTGATCAGCAGTAAATCTCCATCCAAAGGCCAGAGGGTGCTCTCGTGTGGAAACTCCAAATACGACTCACAGAAGAAACCCAGAAAATGGCTGCAGCTGAATAAACAGAAGATTCAACTGCTTTCATTGATTCAACGTGACTAATAAACACACGACTACGGCAATAATCGGTTTATCTGAGTTCTTATTATTATAATTTTCATTAAAATAAAGTATATTTATAATGCAATGCCTTTATCACTGCTTAAATACTATGAAATATGTTGCGTGCCTTATTCTGTGTAAGAAGCCACATCATCTCACAGAAGGATTTATTTCAAACACTCGACTGACGTTATGAAGTGAGTTTGGAGTAAAAATATGTAATTAAATGTGGAATTTCCACATGCTTTCAGATGGAGCAGCATTTACTTCACAGAGCCATAGTTCACTGAGAAGCTATGCAAACAGCTGTCATTATCGCGAACAATTTCTTCGATTTCAGAATCGCGCAATAAAATCGTCTGCCATTTTTTTTGCGGAACTTGTCAGTGAACTACGGCTATGTAGTAAATTCTGCTCCATCTGAAAGCACAAGAGGATGATTTCCTGCTGATTACAGAACCGGCATTACTATCAAAATGCACATGACAATCGCATTCGATTAATCGTGCAGCCCTACAAACGGGTATTCCAGAAACAGCAGACCACATGTTCAAGATGTAGAAATGTGAGAGTAACATAAAGCATGTTTCCTGTATGAGCCCTGCATGTGTGCAACATGGTCAGCCATAGAAAAAAAGGGAAGATAAATAATTTCAAAAGCTGAATTGCATGCTTTACAGTGATCCATTACATTTCTGACAGCGTGATTCATGTTAGTTCCTGAATATGCCTTGTTGTAATGATACTTAAAATATAATCCAGATACAGGCTAAAACCAGCACCTGAGAAAAGATTTAAAACATGCAGAAGAAAACAACTGTAATCTAAAATAAACTACTGTTGATATTATGTCATGCTACTAAAATCATACAATGTTGTGATTCTGAGATTGTGCTTTTTTTCCCCTAAACAAAATACGCTTTGGCCACATCACTTCCTGTCTTGGGATATACAGCATTTTTCTGTTTTGCGATAAGCAGGGTCCCACCTCTCAGTCCCCCTCATCATTCTCTGAGGATTTTAACTCCTCCAGATATCAAATTAGGAACTCAGATAAGAACTACTTTCAACTACTTTCTATTAGAAGCACAGACTACAGATAAACACACCCTCTGTCATTTCAAAATCATGTTACAGCAAGACAAATCTGCTTTGCAAATATAGCAGGAGAACCACAAATCCGGCGAGATGCACTTAAAAGGACGTGCCAGGCATGCATGAAACAACACTCATCCTGTTGAGATATTCATATCACATTCAAAGAACTGGCATTATGATTTATCGCAAACATACTCTACTGTTCAAAAGTTTGGGGTGCATTTTTTTTTTTACTGTTTTTGAAAGAAGTCTCTTATGCTCACCAAAGCTGCATTTATTTGATCAGATAAGTTAGTAAAAAATCTTATTACCTCAAACTTTTGAAAGGTAGTGTATGGTCATTATTTTAAATCAGTACAACCATAACCAGTATCGCCAAACCCTATTAAATTAAAGATTTTTATGTATTTTAAAGAAAAAAGGGGTACATTTTAACATTAAACACTAAGCTGCAAATTATCAGAGTCTCACCAGCCTAAATATCTAAGAGTGTTATGACCAATATGGACAGCCAGGGCCAGAAAGGAACATTCTCACACCTTGCAGACGGTTGTTTGGGTTCATGGTTTTCTAAATGCCAGGCAGCAATTGTCTCAGACTGATAAAGAACCATCACTATTGTGTTTGACACTATGTAGCTGTAATGCTACAGTAATGTGTGTTTTCTCAGCTTACTGTTGGTGGGTGACTTAGACGACAGCTGCAAATAAAAAGCTTATGGAGGCATGAACATTTTTGAGACTGTTTCAAAGTTTACATCACTATTTACAGCTTAAAGGATAGTTCTCACAACAAATGAATGTTCTGCCATTATTTACACACTCTCACGTCATTCCAAACCTGTATTACTTTCTTTATTCTGTGAGACAAAGGAGTTATTCATAGCTGAATGACAAAGAAATGAATTTTCCATACAATGAATGGCAATCTTGGCTATCAAGCTAAATTCTCAAGGCAAGATTTTTTTTGTGAATAACAATGTACATTTTCTTTAGGGTACTTTTTTGGGACTGACTCCTTTTGTCCCCATTCACTTTTTTAGTATGAATGAGAGCAGCCTCAACATTCTACTAAACGTTTCCTTGCATGAAAGAGTTGCATGAAATAAAGAGTACTGGTTCAGAAAGACATTAAGGTAAGTAAATGATGACAGAATTAAATTTTTCTCCGGATAAGAAATTGTATCATTTATTAAATTATTTTCATCTTGATCATTTGCCAACTACTTACCAATGTTAATCTCATCATCTGTCTCTGCATCTCCGATGCATTCAAACTGGAAATCCTGTAGGGACTGGGAAAATTTCTGCACAGCTGCAGATAGATCTGTCAGAGAGACAGAGTTTTCAGTTATTAATATATTATTATATAAGCTGTGATTTGTTCAGACTAAAAGGAAGGAGATAACATCACAAATACTTCTATAGTCAATTAAAGCATTAGTGATGTAGGTATTTTCTGGAAGACATTCACTGATTTTGTTTAGTACAAAAGCCCAAATGAGCCTTCTGCCAGACTGCATTGTGGCTGAGAATAAAGGAGAAAGTTGTGAAAGAGAATAATGCTGAAAATAACAAGAAATAGTCAAAGCTGATTGGACCTAAATGTTCAAAGGCTAAGACTAGTGCAAAGCAAATATATCTAGAGGAAGGCAGGAGGAGCCATGCTGGTGAAGTGGCTGATAACAGCATATCTAGCAGAGATTTGTCTGTTTTCAGATATCACATCAGATACCAGCTGAATAAACAAGCATTATATGATGGCGTGCACCAACCCTAGTATTGGTGGGTCTCTGAAGACCCTTTACAATGAGGAGCTGTAGTTTTAAGTAGTTAAATTAAATGTCTTTAAAAGGGCAAAAGGTCAGCTACCAGTTTATCATAGGTCCTTTCTTAATTATTAATATATATAATAAAAAATATTTAAATAGCACAACAAATCTGAGCTTTCTCGCTTATAAACCTCCATAAATCACAGATTGTCTTACTTTTAAAAAGACACACGACCTGTAACTTACTTTTCAGCGCACTAATAAGCATATTTCCATCTTTGATTAGTTCCTTGATGAATTTATTAGTACGATCCAGCTCAATTTCGTGGCATTTGAGTCGCTCTCTGAAGTCAGGACTGTCCAGAAAAGAATCACTGAATTCCAGCGCCGGGAGCCCCATTGTAAAAGTGCAAATGAATGAAACAGTGAAACAAAACCTGAAGAACAGCTTTAATCCTCGGGAAAAGTAGATTTCTTAATAGAGTAAACTTTCCACGCTTACGAGTCCCGAAACCCCACTTCCGGCATGTTGTTTCCCTGCTCAATCACAGAGGCTCAGCAGAGCGAGAAAGCGAGCGTAGCGGTGACTCCTACTGGTCTGATCCCGCTCACCTACAGTAAAACATCAGGACGTGATTAGCGGCTGTGCTGTGCTTGGTATGCAGGCTACTACACCCTCCTGAGGTGACTCTAGAAGTTGTATGTCTCTGTGTACACATATGAAGGATTTACAGGACAAAAAAATAAATAAAAGGGAAAAAATATTACAATTTTGGGGGTTGGAAGGTAACATTTAATGCTGTATTTTATTTGGATGGATATAAAGTAATCTGAGTCAGCATATTTTCTTCTTTAATTTGATATAAAACATTTACAAAAGTGTTTGATCTACATGTTAGAAAACTAGAAATGTCACGACCAGAGAGGACCCACAAAGATTGAACAAAATGATTACAGGCCACATTTGATAGAACTGATTATAAAAATAATTATTTTAATTACCACAATTAATTCACACATATTTTAAGTGTTACATTTAAACATGAATGTTTATAGTGGAACTATTTGGTATACTATACTACACTGTACTATAGTAGGCTATGTACTAATTGGCTTACCATATAGCACCTCTTTCAAAAATTTACCATTGTAATTATAGTTTCGCTGAAAAATACTACATTTAGAAAAGGTATTGGCACTTGTTACTTGGTATCCACCAGTGAAAACAAAACACAAAAATACAATTAACTATTTTAAAAGTTACACGTTTTGATTGAATATATCATATTCATTTTACTAATGACATTAACCACATCATGATAATTTGCCAGGAAATGTGGTTACTATAGTGCATTTATATCTTCATTCTATATTTAAGCCTTTGCCATTTTGTATATATGTCTTATATATGTCTGTTTATACTCACATTTTCATTCACATCATGTTTCTCTTTTCACAATTGTCATTTTTTATATACAGTGTTTATTGCTATTCTGCTATTGAAGAACTGCTAAATGTATTTTTGTTGTTCCTTTTACAATGACAATAAAAATCTATTCTATTCTACGAATATACTGTGGTATAGTATAGGCCTATTATAAGATAGCATACAACTGCATTGCACACAAAACTACACATGCATTTTTCTGTAGAATTACATGATGGCCAACTTGTAAAAAGTTATATTAGTTAACTGCATCAATATAAATTTGGAATTTTACTTGTTTCTGAGCCAGCACTGCGATGGCCAGAGATGCTGGGATAGGCTCCAGCATCCCCTTAACCTTACATAGAACAAGCAGTTTGGAAAAAGGATGGATGGATGTTCCTGAGCCTCCTGATAAAAACGCAATTACATCAGGAACATCACATGACAAAAACTCATTAATGAAAAATAAGGAAAGGGTAAGGATGGAGAAGAGCACAAAATATGTTTGTGTTCAGATAACAAAAGGTTTCTGGAATAATACGCTGTGTTCTTGGGGATCCCAGTCCCATAAACCAAAAGGAAAGACTGCCATCTAGTGACCCCCTGGTGAAACAATAAAAAACAAACAAGTTTAAACTCTTTCTGCCTGCCTTTGTTCGCCCTCTGTAGGTAGTAAAGAGCTTTAATTATAGCAAGATAGACAAAAATATATGGCTTTTTATTTGACTATGCTTGTCATGTGTTTGTCAACTTTTCCTCAGTATCCTCAAGTCATGTAACTTGCTACTGACAGCTGAGGCAACTATTTTTAACATGACCCACATCCTGTTCTTTAGAAAGGAGTCTTGGAACAAGCCAGGGAACTTCTTGAGACATGGTTCACCCATTAGGTAAGTTGTTTGGTAACTGTTTAGCTTCTGCTGTCAGTGCTGTCTGCAACCGCTTGCCCTTAAGTATACAGCAAGGTCTTACAAAACCAGGTACTTTTATAAGGAAAATTTGTGTTTTAGCACAATGTATAAATAAATGCATACAGATAACTGTGTTATAACTGATCAATATGTGTATACATATATTTTAATGAGTAAAATACTACCTTTTTCCCCCAGAAGCTGCTGTAGCTCATTGACACTGCTTCAGATAATAATGGTATGTTCATTTAATATTCTCATTATTAAAATATTGGTTTCACAGTGATATTTTGTTTGTAAAAGTATACAGGTGCATCTCAATAAATTAGAATGTCATGGAAAAGTTCATTTATTTCAGTAATTCAACTCAAATTGTGAAACTCGTGTATTAAATAAATTCGATGCACACAGACTGAAGTAGTTTAAGTCTTTGGTTCTTTTAATTGTGAT
>NW_015505523.1:598378-630414 GCF_001515645.1 Sinocyclocheilus grahami | reverse complement strand
ATTAAAGATTTTTATGTATTTTAAAGAAAAAAGGGGTACATTTTAACATTAAACACTAAGCTGCAAATTATCAGAGTCTCACCAGCCTAAATATCTAAGAGTGTTATGACCAATATGGACAGCCAGGGCCAGAAAGGAACATTCTCACACCTTGCAGACGGTTGTTTGGGTTCATGGTTTTCAAAATGCCAGGCAGCAATTGTCTCAGACTGATAAAGAACCATCACTATTGTGTTTGACACTATGTAGCTGTAATGCTACAGTAATGTGTGTTTTCTCAGCTTACTGTTGGTGGGTGACTTAGACGACAGCTGCAAATAAAAAGCTTATGGAGGCATGAACATTTTTGAGACTGTTTCAAAGTTTACATCACTATTTACAGCTTAAAGGATAGTTCTCACAACAAATGAATGTTCTGCCATTATTTACACACTCTCACGTCATTCCAAACCTGTATTACTTTCTTTATTCTGTGAGACAAAGGAGTTATTCATAGCTGAATGACAAAGAAATGAATTTTCCATACAATGAATGGCAATCTTGGCTATCAAGCTAAATTCTCAAGGCAAGATTTTTTTTGTGAATAACAATGTACATTTTCTTTAGGGTACTTTTTTGGGACTGACTCCTTTTGTCCCCATTCACTTTTTTAGTATGAATGAGAGCAGCCTCAACATTCTACTAAACGTTTCCTTGCATGAAAGAGTTGCATGAAATAAAGAGTACTGGTTCAGAAAGACATTAAGGTAAGTAAATGATGACAGAATTAAATTTTTCTCCGGATAAGAAATTGTATCATTTATTAAATTATTTTCATCTTGATCATTTGCCAACTACTTACCAATGTTAATCTCATCATCTGTCTCTGCATCTCCGATGCATTCAAACTGGAAATCCTGTAGGGACTGGGAAAATTTCTGCACAGCTGCAGATAGATCTGTCAGAGAGACAGAGTTTTCAGTTATTAATATATTATTATATAAGCTGTGATTTGTTCAGACTAAAAGGAAGGAGATAACATCACAAATACTTCTATAGTCAATTAAAGCATTAGTGATGTAGGTATTTTCTGGAAGACATTCACTGATTTTGTTTAGTACAAAAGCCCAAATGAGCCTTCTGCCAGACTGCATTGTGGCTGAGAATAAAGGAGAAAGTTGTGAAAGAGAATAATGCTGAAAATAACAAGAAATAGTCAAAGCTGATTGGACCTAAATGTTCAAAGGCTAAGACTAGTGCAAAGCAAATATATCTAGAGGAAGGCAGGAGGAGCCATGCTGGTGAAGTGGCTGATAACAGCATATCTAGCAGAGATTTGTCTGTTTTCAGATATCACATCAGATACCAGCTGAATAAACAAGCATTATATGATGGCGTGCACCAACCCTAGTATTGGTGGGTCTCTGAAGACCCTTTACAATGAGGAGCTGTAGTTTTAAGTAGTTAAATTAAATGTCTTTAAAAGGGCAAAAGGTCAGCTACCAGTTTATCATAGGTCCTTTCTTAATTATTAATATATATAATAAAAAATATTTAAATAGCACAACAAATCTGAGCTTTCTCGCTTATAAACCTCCATAAATCACAGATTGTCTTACTTTTAAAAAGACACACGACCTGTAACTTACTTTTCAGCGCACTAATAAGCATATTTCCATCTTTGATTAGTTCCTTGATGAATTTATTAGTACGATCCAGCTCAATTTCGTGGCATTTGAGTCGCTCTCTGAAGTCAGGACTGTCCAGAAAAGAATCACTGAATTCCAGCGCCGGGAGCCCCATTGTAAAAGTGCAAATGAATGAAACAGTGAAACAAAACCTGAAGAACAGCTTTAATCCTCGGGAAAAGTAGATTTCTTAATAGAGTAAACTTTCCACGCTTACGAGTCCCGAAACCCCACTTCCGGCATGTTGTTTCCCTGCTCAATCACAGAGGCTCAGCAGAGCGAGAAAGCGAGCGTAGCGGTGACTCCTACTGGTCTGATCCCGCTCACCTACAGTAAAACATCAGGACGTGATTAGCGGCTGTGCTGTGCTTGGTATGCAGGCTACTACACCCTCCTGAGGTGACTCTAGAAGTCATCTCTGTGTACAAATATGAGGGATTTTCAGGACAAAAAAATGTAACATGCTGGGTTTTATTTGGATGGATATTAAGTAATCTGAATCAGCATACTTTCTTGTTTGATTTGAATAAAACATAAGTGTTTGATCTACATGTTAGAAAACTAGAAATTTCATGACCAGAAAGGACCCATAAAGATATAAAAAAATACAAGCCACAGTTATACAATGTAATACATTTGATTACCGCAATTAATATAGGGCCTACACAGATTTTAAGTTTTACATTTTAACATTCATGTTTACAGTGGAACTATATAGTGTACCATAGCTACTACACTGTACTATGTACTAACTACACTACATAGGCTTCCTATAGCCCCTCTTTCAAAAATGTGCCATGGTAATTATAGTTCCAACAAATAATACTACATTTAGTCCTAAATACTACAGTTAAACTGGTACTGGCATTTGTTACTTGGTTTCCACCAGTGAAATGCAAAAATACAACTATTTTAAAAGTTACTCTTTTTAATTGAATATATCATATTAATTTCTAATAACATTTATCATGTCATGATAATTTGTCAGAAAATGTGGTTAGCCTACTATAGTGCATTTTATATATACTGTGGTATAGTATGCTATACTATAGCATTAAATTGCATTCCACACCAAACTACACATAATTTTTTTTCTGTAGAATTTCATGATGGTAAAAAGTTATATTAGTTAACGGCATCAATTAATTTTTTTTTATTTTACTTGTTTCTAAGCCAGCCCTGCTATGGCCAGATATGCCGAGATAGGCTCTAGCATCCCTGCAACTCTACAGAGGACAAGCAGTTTGGAAAAAGGATAGATGTTGCCAAGCCTTCTGATAAAAAGGCTACTACATTAGGAACATCACATGACAAAAACTTATTAATACAAATATGGAAAGGGTAAGGATGGAGAAGAACACAAAACGTGTTTGTGTTGAGATACCAAAAGGGTTTCTTGAATAATACGCTGTGTGCTTGTGGATCCCTCCCTGTTCCTTAAACCAAAAGGAAAGACTGCCATCTGGTGACCCACTGATGAAACCATAAAAAACAAACAGGTTTAAACTCTTTCTGCTCATCTGTCCTGTCTTCTGTTCGCCCTCTGTAGGTAGTAAAGAGCTTTAATTATAGCAAGATAGCAATATATTTTTATTTGACAATGTTTGTCAAATTTTCCCCAGTACCTTCAAGTCATGTAACTTGCTACTGACAGCTGAGGCAACTATTTTTAACATGACCCACAATCCTGTTCTTTAGAAAGGACTCTTGGAACAAGCCGGGGAACTTCTTGAGACATGGTTCACACTTTAGGTAAGTTGTTTGGTAACTCCCTTGGTAGGTTCTGCTGTCAGTGCTGTCTACAGCCGCTTGCCCTTACAGCAAAGTCTTACAAAACCAGGTACTTTTATAAGGAAAATATACTGTATGTTTTAGCACAATGTAATATATAAATGCATACAGATAATTGATAAATATTTTAATGAATAAGATACTACCTTTTTTCCAGAAGCTGCTGTTGCACATTGACACTGCTTCAGATAATAATGGTATGTACATATCATTTTCTGATTATTAAAATATTGGTTACTCAGTGATATTTGTATGTAAAAATATGTCATAATACAGATTTGAATTACAGAATTTTGTAGCATTATATTATAGAGCATTATGGTGTAATGAAAAGCGAAAAGTGTAAAGAAACTGCTCCATGCCTTAATATACTCTTAATATAGTTCAAGATTGTTTTTTTGTGTGGTTTTAGTCCACATATTTTAGATTTGAGGCATGATCCCAGCCTGTGTTCCCGTCTTGTGTTGTACTCTTATTTTGAAATTAATTCAGCATTACAGAAGCCATTCGTATGCTTTTGTATTCATAAAAGTTGACTCAAAATCAGATAGATCTAAATGAATCAAAATTTGTGTCCAATCAAAATGTGCTTTCGAATGAGAAAGTCCCTCCTGTTTCTATAGGACAGGGGTCACCAGACTGTCCTGGAGGGTCGGTGTCCTGCAGAGTTTACCTCCAACTTGCCTCAACACACCTGCCTTGAAGTTTCTAGTATGCCTTGTAAGACATTGATTAGCTAGTTCTGGTGTGTTTGATTAGGGTTGGAGGCGGAGCTTAACTCTGCAGGATACCGGCCCTCCAGGACCAAGTTTGGTGACCTCTGCTATAGGACTAGAATATAGAATATAGAATGAATTCTGTGCTAGTCTTTTTGAAATTCCAATTTGGAATTTCACACCTCCAGCAACCCCCCTCTCCCCCACACCTCCAATTCAGATCAGCGAAGACGAGGTGCGCCAGGTCTTCCGGAAGCAGAAAAGGAAAAAAGCACCAGGCCTAGATTGTTACACAAGTCTGTCTGAAATCCTGTGCTGACCAGCTGGCCCCCATATTCACACAGATATTCAACAGATCACTGGAGCTGTGCGAAGTCCCTTCATGCTTCAAACGCTCCACCATCATCCCCATCCCAAAGAAATCCAAAATTACAGGACTTAATGACTACAGGCCTGTGGTTCTAACGTCTGTGGTCATGAAGTCTTTTGAAAAACTGTTGCTGGCCCACCTGAAGGACATCCAAACATACCTGGCAATAAAGCTCATTCTGATTCTGCACCAGTGCAAGTTGCTTTGTTGTGCTTGTCTATTGTGTTTTTCCACAGAGGAGGATCTGATTATAGGAGATCCGGTCCGAGGCTGCACAGATATTGTGAGACCTGTTTCAGTTGCCGCTGCAAAGCCTCCATAGAAGTGTCCGTGTCATGCATGTTCATCAACTGCTGCTTGCTTTGTGGGGCCTCCTTCCACATGTGTAAAGAGGATGAACACTCCCTGTTGTGTCCCAATGAGAAGGTGCCTTGTCTCAATGCTCACTATGGCTGCCCTTTCACCATGTGTCACTCTCGGCTTGCCAAACACCTTGAGGTGTGTCCCACGAGCGTCGTCTTCTGCTCGATGGCGTGGAACCATTGGCCTCTTGAGAACCCAGATGCCCCCTTGTATTCAAACCAACTGAAAGAGCTCCACGAGCAAGAATCACTGGACCTTTCCATGGCACTGAGAGACCAGAAACATCTATGTGCCTGGTTGAAAATTAGGAAATGCTTTCCTGAGTTAATGGAGGAACAAGAAGAGGAGCCTGCCGCAGTGGAGGAGTATGACGATGAGGAGGAAGCAGTAGGAAAAGAGATTATGTGTAATGGGATGCACGTCAATGGACGTGGAAGTTCAGGAGGAGGCTTGGTGAATGGACCATCTAAAGCTTGTGAGAAAGCTCTGAAAGAAGATGTGGTCCTCAATGGTCCTGTTGACAAGGACAAGTACAATCTTTTCGAAAAGCTGTTTAGCATGGAAATGGGTGGTTGCAAGCAGGCAGAGGCGCCGAAAACAGAAGAACAGAATGGAAAAAAGACTTCTTCTAAAGGTTCTTTAAAGCTACAAGGAGCTTCTGTACAGCCCGAGAAAAAGGAAGCAAACGTATCCCATGTGGATCTGTGGAACACACACTATTTATTCACTCATACACTTATTTAACATACTCAGTATACATTTCAATTTGCACATAATATACCTGTACATACAATTGTCTATTGTTATATACCTGTACATACAATTGTCGATTTGTATATTTTTTATTCCTTATTTTACTTGTTCTATTTTTTATTTATTTATATTTTTTATTATCTGTGTTTTTTTGTTCTGTCACTGTCATTCTGTTACACTGTGGAAGCTTCTGTCACGAAAACAAATTCCTCGTATGTGTAAACATACCTGGCAATAAAGCTCATTCTGATTCTGCACCAGTGCAAGTTGCTTTGTTGTGCTTGTCTATTGTGTTTTTCCACAGAGGAGGATCTGATTATAGGAGATCCGGTCCGAGGCTGCACAGATATTGTGAGACCTGTTTCAGTTGCCGCTGCAAAGCCTCCATAGAAGTGACCGTGTCATGCATGTTCATCAACTGCTGCTTGCTTTGTGGGGCCTCCTTCCACATGTGTAAAGAGGATGAACACTCCCTGTTGTGTCCCAATGAGAAGGTGCCTTGTCTCAATGCTCACTATGGCTGCCCTTTCACCATGTGTCACTCTCGGCTTGCCAAACACCTTGAGGTGTGTCCCACGAGCGTCGTCTTCTGCTCGATGGCGTGGAACCATTGGCCTCTTGAGAACCCAGATGCCCCCTTGTATTCAAACCAACTGAAAGAGCTCCACGAGCAAGAATCACTGGACCTTTCCATGGCACTGAGAGACCAGAAACATCTATGTGCCTGGTTGAAAATTAGGAAATGCTTTCCTGAGTTAATGGAGGAACAAGAAGAGGAGCCTGCCGCAGTGGAGGAGTATGACGATGAGGAGGAAGCAGTAGGAAAAGAGATTATGTGTAATGGGATGCACGTCAATGGACGTGGAAGTTCAGGAGGAGGCTTGGTGAATGGACCATCTAAAGCTTGTGAGAAAGCTCTGAAAGAAGATGTGGTCCTCAATGGTCCTGTTGACAAGGACAAGTACAATCTTTTCGAAAAGCTGTTTAGCATGGAAATGGGTGGTTGCAAGCAGGCAGAGGCGACGAAAACAGAAGAACAGAATGGAAAAAAGACTTCTTCTAAAGGTTCTTTAAAGCTACAAGGAGCTTCTGTACAGCCCGAGAAAAAGGAAGCAAACGTATCCCATGTGGATATCACCAAAACTGGACTGGCACCTTGGCAGGATGGTGTCCTGGAGCGACTCGGACAGGAAGTGAAACCTAGAAAATTCAACATGTACATAGTGCATCATGGGCGCATGTTGATCTCCTTTGGTCAGATGGATGCTTGCACGCCCTGAGAGAGAGATTTTGTTTATGGGAAGTTGGAGCCAATACCAGTCCAGAGTCTACGTTCCTTCAAGGTTCCCAGTAGTTACAAAAAAAGACGCATTCAACTTAGAGAATTCAATACGAGAGTAATGACCGAGCACAAGGGCGTTGGCACATCTGACCTGGGTATGTCTGAGAAAGATGGTGGGGAGATGGATGAGATGTTTTTAACCCTACTTTGTTATGCAGAGGTTGAGATAAGGGGCCACAAAATAAGTGAAACGGTGTAACTTTTATTTGGAATTTTTGGTAGTTACAGTGAGTCAGTATCCACTAGTGAAAATTATTCTATTTATATAATGCTAATATTTACTACTGTTAAATTAATATTCTACTAATATATGTTTCTTTACAAATTATAACAACTGGAGTGTAAACATTCATTTAAAAATGATCATTTCAGGATGTTTGAGTGTTTGTTACATTTTTGCTTTATTGACAGTAGCCATTTCCACTTTATCACTGTCACAAAATTGCTCATCTGCCTAGAACGCAAAATCTTATTATTTATGGTTATTTATTAATCATTTTATTTCTAGGTTTAAATTAATTTTGACTCCCAGTCAAACTTGACTCCTACTTTTTGTGTGTTTGATTTCTAACTTAATTTTGCCTTTTATTCTCTCTCTGTAAAACTAAAACAAGAACTTACAGTAAAGCAGAATGTGTTTCTTCACTTCGCTTTAGATTTCCATAGCTCTTGTCATGTTTTATGTTGTCATGTTGGATGATAAACCTATAGAGTAAAATGTACCATTTTTGTGTACCATATGCACAATAATTGTATGATTAGAAAAGCACTGTTGAATAAATAGGCCTAACAAACAAATGTAAATAAATAATGCTGAAAATGTTTAAAAACACCATATGTGCATGAAATAATTATTGCATTCAAACAGTCAAATGCAGCACAGTTGAAAAGAACAGCTTAAGAAAAGTTTGAGATGGCATGTCATCTTTAATCTTGACACAGTGTCTTGAAAACACTGGGTACCTATAGCAGCTATGGTTACAGAACATGTAACTTGACTCTTGTATACCAAAAAACCCTAGTCACACAACCAGTATATGAACGTGTCTATTTTTAACTAGTGGGCAGACACAGATATAGTCTCACTCAAAGTTTTAGTGACTAAGCTGAACATTAGCGTGGAGCTCACAGTAAAAACACTATGGTAGGTAGGTCAACTTTTCTTTGCTTTTTTTAGTGTCTGCCAGCTAAATGCAAGATGTAGACATAGCAGTCTAAATATGTGCATTGTATCTGCAAGAAGCATTTAGGTTTTTAGCATTAGCTTAGGATTAATTATATTTCTGAAATACATTTCAGGTTTTACCACTAAGAGGAGGAACATGCAAAACACATTTATACATGTGTATATTATGTACAGTATATACAGTATTAATTCTATAATGCTATTCTTCTAGATCTAAGATTTGACTAGCATGTCATTGACATTCGCTTGTAGTTATGGTAAGACACTTTACAAAGTTTCTGTCCAGTCTAAAACATTGTAAAAACTTTGCATTTATTCACAGGGTAGACAAAGAACCCAAACATCCAAGCTCCATCGCCATTGTGAGAGCTGCCACAGCCGGCGCTGCGAGACGCCAATTGAGATTTGTGTGTCATGTGCGATCATGAGCTGCCGTTTGATGTGCGGTGCTGTGTTTCACCTATGCAAGGAAGAAGAGCACATGCTCTTGTGCCCCAATGAAAGGGTGCCTTGTCTCAATGTCGAATATGGCTGCCTGTTCACTATGTGCCACTCAAGCCTGGCTAAGCATTTGACGGTGTGTCCTGCCAGCGTTGTCTCCTGCTCAATGGAGTGGAACCGCTGGCCCATCGAAGAGTCCGAGACCCCTGAGTTTTACGAGAACATTTTGAAGGAGAACTACACTCAGGAACCTCTACATCTCTCGATGGCTCTGAGGCACCAGCAGCATCTGTTTCATTGTCTCAAAATGAAGACTCTCTTTCCTGAACTTATTGTCAAGTCTAGTCACCTTTATTTATATAGCACTTTTAACAATACAGATTGTGTCAAAGCAACTGTACAGCATTAATTAGGAAAATAGTGTGTCAATAATGCAAAATGACAATAGTAAACACTAAATTTTCAGTTAAAGGCAGCTCATCATTGAATTTAGTGATGTCATCATCCAGCTCAGTTCAGTTTAAATAGTATCTGTGTAATCAAGTCGACGATATCGCTGGAAATTAAGTGTCCCCAACTAAGCAAGCCAGAGGCGACAGCGGCAAGGAACCAAAACTCCATCAGTGACAGAATGGAGAAAAAACCTTGGGAGAAACCAGGCTCAGTCGGGTGGCCAGTTCTCCTCTGGCAAGATGAAACCAGCAGTTCAATTCCAGGCTGCAGCAAAGTCACATTGTGCAGAGGACTCAACTGGTTCCTGTGGTCTTGTCCCGGTGGCCGTCTAGGACAGAGTTTCCCAACCTTTCTTTAGTCGCGGCACCCTTTGGAAATTTTAACAAATTTGTGGCACCCTACAAAATTAATTTTGTCACAATATTTGAATTTCTAACTTAGATACGATACTTTGAAAAGTATAGATATTCGGTACAGCAGGGAAGAACTGCAGAATATACTGTCATAAAGATATTTTTAATATTATAAAAAAATGTGTCCATCAATGGTGGCAATCAGTAGGCTAATTTCTAATGAAAAGACCAATTCATATATTACAGATTTTAATGTAGGCTTTTATTCATATGTAAACATTGTGAGATAGCTAGTTATAATAGTAATTAAAGTTTTGTTCACTCAGTGTATTTTTGATTTTACAGTTGGGTAAATTTGTTGCAGTAGCACGAGATAGCTTGATTTAAAACTTTGAATTGAATAAAAAATGACAAGGAGGCTAAGCAGTTAATAATAAAATAAGAACAAATAAAGAAATTACTAATGATAGCACAAATAAAAAATAACGATAGGCCTACAAATGAAATAAATTGCTTTTTAGTTTTTCAGGTAGGTCTAACGCACAGTAGGGCTATTAAGAGATTTTTTTTTTTTACCAATTATCCAAATAATGTTTAATCCATTACCAGGGTTGCCCATTTACCACGCCTTGTTACAGCACAGTAGGGCTATTGCAAACAGAAACAATACTGTACTTACTACATAGATGTTTCCTGTCAGCTCAATTTTTGAGTGGACTTTGCTGTTCCGATGAGCATGAATGGTATATGAGTGGAGCACTCACATGGGCCGTGAGCGACTGAGTGGAGCACACACACGCATTGAGCGTGATAATATGCCGCGGCACCCCGGTTGGGAAACACTGGTCTAGGAGACGAGGTCTTCACTGGGGATCTGTCTCTGGGGCTCATCTAGTTGTCCTGGTCTCCGCTGACATTCAGGGCTTTAGAGGTCCTCTCTAGGTGCTGATCCACCATCTGGGCTGGATACGTACTGGATCCGAATATTGAAAAGGTGGCTGAGGAGCCTTCGGCTGCAGTGCAGGAGGGGGCAGTGGGAGGGGTACCGCTGTTGAATGGAGTTGAGGAAGCATTTGGGTCTTCAAGCGCAGAAATTGGAGAAGGTAGGCTGACTCAGGAGGAACAAGAGGAAATGGCGAGGAATCCTAATGTGACCAATCTCGAAAGCTATAATATTTGGGAAAAAATGTTCAGCATGGAGTTGAGCGGCTGCAAGCATACAATAAAATCTTTGGGGCAAAATCCTGAAACCTCTCGCAAAGAAATAAAGCCACAAGCCAACCCAAGCAGGTTGGAAATCTTACAGGAAGAGGTGCCAACAAAGATCGAAAGCTTTGACGCCCCTGCTGGCATCCCTCAATACAACTTCATGGACGAAGACAAATTCCTCATAGCCACATCCCTGTTTGCATGTGGCACGAGACCCAAGAAGAAACTCATCTACGAACATTTGGAGCCCATGAAGATTAAAACAGTCCGCAATTTCCAAGTCCCAACTAGCTTCAAAGCCAAACAAAGTCACATTTGAAACCCCTCGCATAACAAAAAGGTGAAATCGATGGGATGCCAAAATGAGATGAAGTTCAAGCAACTCTGTAGTGCTTTTTGGAGAGGGAACTACGGGGGCATCTCATAGCTGAATCTGGGTCCACAGATGCCCTTCTTCTGGACGTTGGAACATAGACGTATGATTTCAACTCGGCACCTTTCAAAGCAGAGTCTTCACTGGCTGATATCACTGCTGACCGGGCTTTGAAACTTCCACGTCCACATTCAGGCCGAGAGTGTCACCAGAAGGCACAACAAATCCAGCTTTGCGTTTACGTACCTCTGCAACCACATATTCAGACGGGACAAGTTTCCTTCACCACAAGAACGTTCATTCTGACATCCAAAGTTGCGTCAGTGGATGGTTTGAACAGCGATGCACTCTCTCCTACCTTGTTCATTCAGAGAAGGTTTCAACCCAGCTCTCACAGAGATCGACAGTTTTCTACAACAAGGAGCTCAACACTTTCTGCCTCCAAGCGGAGGTTTCAGATAAACTGTATGAAGGTATAAAACCAGTGACTGTGGAAAGAAAGCGTGCATGCAATACAGATGCTCTGAGCAGACTAACTTTTGAGGTTCTAGTCCATATTGCTGGATTTCTTGACAGCTTCACCCTGTCCCGGCTGGCTCTGGTTTCTCGTCTAATGAGGGAGGTATGTAGGACCTTGCTTCATGATAGAGGGATGGTCTCACTGAAGTGGGAGAAGAAGGTCTATTCTCATGGTGGATGGTGCTGGAGAGCCAGAAAGAGGGTGAGTTTCTACAGTAATTGAAATACTGAATTAAAAAAGGCAATCTGCAGTGAACAGGTCTATCATTTAGAGTCGGAAGTCTCAATGAGCCGTTTGTAGAGAAACACAATTTAAAAAATATATAATTTTCTAGAAACTAGTGCTGTGAAATGATTAATCGCGATCCAAAATAAAAGTTTTTGTTTAGTTTTTGTAAAAAAGTTTTTGTTTACGTAAAATATGTATGTGTACTGTGTATATTTATTATGTATATATAAATACACACACATACAGTAAATATATTATAAATATATATACATTTATATTCTTATATTTTATATTATATAGCATATTTAAAAATATAACATATTTTTCTTAAATATATACATTCATGTGTTTGTATTTATATATATAAATAATAAATATACACAGTATACACACATATATTATGTAAACAAAAACTTTTATCTTGGATGCAATTAATTGTTTGACAGCACTACTAGAACCAATGCAAGCAGAGATTTGCTAAGTGCATAAATCTCAAAATGTGTTTCTCAAACTCAAAATGATGGAGCAGTTCACTTATGTACGTGCATGAACATTTAAAAAATAATAATCTGATTTACACTAATTGACCTTCAAATCGTCATCAGGTCTGGCAGTTTAGCAACCTGTTCTCCACTGTGGACAGCTGGTGCTTTGACAAATTGCCTCCAATTTCTGAACATCTAAAGGTTTGTCCATACTACCAGAGGGAGAATAAGAAAGCACCTGTTTCTTTAACTGGTGTTCATGAGTGCCATGAGAAGGAAGCACACAGGAATCAGAGTCTAGTCTCCATGTTCATGAAAAACAAGTAGCATTTGTATTATAAGAGACAATCAAATGAAATGTTGTTTTTATGTGACATACATACACACTTACACACAAACACACAAAATCATCTATAATGAAATTCTGTGTTATTTTGTTCACAATTTAGTTTTGTCATATGTGCAAAAATAAATAAATAAACCACAATGTTTCAGTTTTGGCATGGAATTATTATTATTATTTTTTTGTGTGTGTGTGTGTGTGTTAAATTTATGCCCTGTCCTTTCACCTAAACATGAAAATTCAATCATCATTTACTCACCCTCATGTCTTTTCAGACCTGTATTGCTTACTTTCTTCTGCAGATCACAAAAGAAAATATTTTGAAGAATGTTGGTAACCAAACCGTATGATTACCATAGACTTTGTATAGACAAAAAAAAAAAAGTTTAAATAAAAATCAAATTGTTTATTATGTGGTAATCTTATCATTGTTTACCTGTGTAGTTAAAAGGGTTAAGTTGGGTTAAGTGAAGGTTGTGACAGTAAACGGGTAGTTTTAAGAAATAAAACACAGATTTGTTTTACCTTTTATTATGACACTAAATGTTTTATTAGAATAGAAAACATGTTGATGGAGAATGGGGAAGGAAAAATGCATGTGTTGGCAATTTCAAGAGATGTTTAATATAGTTCAAATTTTGGAGAAATGAAACAATTACACAGCATTTTTTTCTTTTTACCCCATTTTACTGCTCACAAAATTTACAGAGGGAGACTGGTAAGGCAGAATTTATGATTTTAGATTACTATAACTATATATTTGTTTCTATTGTACATTAACTCAAAACGCCTGTGCAGCTAACCTCATTTGTTCTTCGTGATTTATCTTAGATGTTTTAAGATGCAGCCGCTGGGTTTACGTGCTTTTCTTTGGGTGCTGCTTCCCTTTGCTTTCTGTCAGGATGATAAATGTGCGATACATGGGAGAGATGGCGTGAATGGAGTCCCAGGCAGAGACGGCTTACCAGGAGCAAAGGGAGAGAAAGGAGCACCAGGTAAGAAAGTAATGTGTGATATGCATCCACAGGCGGACAGTAACTAAATACATTTACTTGAGTTTTGTACTTAAGTACACTTTTTGAGTATCTGTACTTTACTTGTTTGAGTATAATTTTTTTCTGGGAACTTATGACTTCAACTTCACTACATTTGAAAGACAAATATTGTACTTTTCACTCCACTACATTTCTATCAAGGTCCTCGAAGTAGAAAGTCGTTACTATGTAGCAGCTTTGAAAGTCAGTGGGTGATTTTTTTCTTCTCTAAAACTCTTTTTTTCCCCATAGGTTTTTAACATTCTAAAAGCTCTTTATTCCAAAGATATTACAAGCTAGTCAGTGTATTCAGTAGGTGTAATGTATTCAAAGTTGCTTCAGAAGTATTGCAAGTACTACGTACAACAATAAAACAGTGCATTGACGTAAAAAAGGAAATTTACTTTTGGTACTTAAGTACTTTTAAAAGCAAGTACTTCTGTACTTTTACTTAAATAAAAATCTGTCTTTACAACTTTTACTTGTAATGGAGTAATATTTGACCAGCGGTATCTGTACTTTCACTCAAGTTTTGGAGTTGAGTACTTTGTCCGCCTCTGTATGCATCCTATATCCATGGGTAGTTGAAAATGTTCAGTTAAAAATAGCATTATAAAATAGCAGTGTTAAAACTGATATTATAGTTTTTGAATATTATTATGTTCTCTCAGCATTGCAGGATGAGCTGAACAGTATCAGCCTGCAGGAACTCAAAGGAGAGACAGGCATCAGAGGCCCTCCAGGAGAACCTGGTCCAAAGGGTTTCATGGGTGCACAGGGTCCAAAGGGTTTTCCTGGTCCTAAGGGTCCTAGAGGATCCAGTGGTGGCATTGATGGCAGTGGAGAAGCCAGTAAGAAGCCAGCTTTCTCTGTGCTGCGAAACCGAGCAGATTTGGCTCCATATGGCCAACCTGTGACCTTTGATAATCAACTTAGCAATGTTGATAATGAGTTCAACCTTGCAACTGGCTATTTCACTTGCAAGGTTCCTGGGGTGTATTACTTTGTGTTTCATGCATCATCTGAAGGACACTTATGTCTCAGACTTAAGAGTAACAGGAATGCAATCAGCCTGAATTTCTGCGACTTAAACCCACGATCATTATCTGCTGTTGTGTCAGGTGGAGCTGTACTTCAACTATCTACAAATGACAAAGTATGGATTGAGCCTTTCACAAAAACTGCTGCTGGCAGAAAAATGCCCAAAAGCACGTATGCTGTGTTCAATGGATTTTTAATCTATCGCAACACATAGGAGACTTAAAAGTCTATTAAACATGTTGCCAATGATTACTGAGTGCGGTAGTGATGTATGGCAGTGATGTAAGCATTTCAAAAACATTAATGAAAATTTAATCTGATCTGTTGCATGCTGCATTCAAATCTTGTATTCATGTATCTTGTCTTGTATTAAAACTGCTTTGTTGTCTTTGATAAATGTCTACAATTAACTAAATAAAAGCATAAGAACATGACTAAACAAAATGATTACCTTTCGATATTTTAATTCTGAATTCTACAATCCATTAACAATGAAATATGTATCTAATGAAAATAAGTTGACTGATGTAAAAAATATATATATAATTTCTTGTTTGCAATTTTTATTATTTTATATTATAATGTATATTTATTTTTATGTAACACTATTTACACTGAAAAAAATTATAAAACCGTTTTTACTCAGAAATTGCTAGTACATTTCACCAACAATAGACAAACGACAAGCAGCCTATACAGCATACTGAATTTTAAAATAGTATCTGAAATAGTAGGCTACTTTCTTGTGAAATGTAGGCTACTCCAGTGATATTTGTTTTATTTACAACTTAGAAAAGTAATTTTTTACAGTGTTATCATTAGGGCTTAAGCTTGCACTGAAAGAAAATAGTCAAATGCTACTAAGCATGAAGATTTGTTTGAATGCAGTTTTGTGAAAGATCCTGAATAAGTGCAACACGTGCAGCACAAAAGAGGAACTGTGATTGCCATTTTGTTTGCTTGGTCTTGTGTATATGTGTAATGTTATACGATTATAGAGCTCACTCTTTAAAGTCATGTGGGTTCGGTTACGTCCTCGCTCCACAGCAAACATGTTTGGTGGCCACATCAGTTTTGGAACCATTTAGTGGGGTTTCTCTGCCTCTCTCTGGTCTCTACGGACACTTGTCCTTCTGGAAGGATGCCGGGTTTTCCAGGTATCCCTGGATTTCCTGGACATGATGGAAGGGAAGGGATGAAGGGAGAGAAAGGAGATCCTGGTAAGATTGACTCTTGATGGTTTTTATTATTATTATTATTATTATTAATTTAATTTAAAATAAATAATTCGGAATGTTTTAGTTTGTGGGAGCCTACCAGGTCTTATTCAGAACCTGTTTTATATTTTAAATATACTAAAACCGAATGACGTTCGGTTCCGTTAACGCTGAAGCATTCGACACAAAGATATACACGCAGTATTATATAATGTATGAAAGGTGCTACCACTTTTATATATTTAATATTGTTTAATATGGCCTATAATTAAGAATATAATTAAGAACTGAATTGCATTTTTGCCACCTGCAAAATAAGACTATCTGTATACAGCAATTTAGTGAACTATAGCTTCTTACCAAAGCTCAGATCAAATTAGTAATAAAACAACAAATGAAATTTAAGAGAAGTGTGTTGTATGTGTTTGTCTGTAAGTTTCATAGGCCTGAGTAGAGAGCAACAATTTCCATATTAACATTAAAACAATTACCAACATTGTGGGAATATTGGGTGAACCCAATGATGAAAACAAAAATACTAAATAATATAGGCTAACCTACTAATTAAAAGTTAAAAATGCCAACAGATGCTGAGACAGGGTTAGGTTGTAGTAGTGCTGTATACTGTTCTTCTAACATGATATAAAAACAATATGTCTGTCTCAACAGGGATTCCTCTTAAACCTGATGAAACCAGGAAAAAGGGGGGAAAGGAGAACCTTGAATCAGAGGAATTCCTGGAAAGAGAGGTCTCCAAGGGGATTTCGGCATAATGGGACCACCCGGCCACCCAGGAGAGCCAGGGGAACCAGGCAATTTAGACACTTCCAGATCTCATATGCAGTCTTCATTCAGTGTTGTCCGTTTCACAAGAGCCCATCCCGAGCCAAACTCTCTGATATGCTTCAGAGATGTTATCACCGATATCAAGAAGGATTTCAGTATGTTTCATGTTTCATGCATCATCCAATGAAAAACATCTGTGTGTAAACCTAATTCATGATGAAGAGAAGCTAGCTGTTTTCTGTGACCACATGCAAAAGGGTAACATACAGGTGAGTTCTGGTGGGCTAGCGGTTTATCTGAAAGAAAATGAGAAAGTCTGGCTGACGACAGGCACCTATAATGGCCTGTTTGCAGAAGGGGAGAAAGCAGACAGTGTTTTCTCAGGTTTCTTGATTCATGCACACCGACTGATTGTTGCACTGTTCAGAACTATGAAGTTGAGCGATAAGACATGCTTGTTAAACACACTGTATGTTTTACTCATGGAAAATGCACACAATCGAGTTTTGAAAAGCTACTTATAAAATAAAATAATGTTTCTGTAAATTGTCTTGACAAATTACAGTTTTTATGTTTTGTCAGTGCACTGTCCAATATGGATAACTTCTCTTCCTTCTTCAATTTCTCAGAAAAGGGATATGGAACTTGCAAACATTAGCAAAATAAAATGTCAATTACACTAATGAAAAAGGTAATTCAAGGTTTATCTAAATGAATATGTGAATGATGAGTATATGTTTTGTTTCTTGCCTTTATTGTGCAACACTGCACTTATCCTGTGAAACTGGGAACTCAAATCAGAGCTCTTCATGCAGGCGGGAGAAAACATTTTAATGTAACACTTATCTTCAAAGCTATTCATCTGTATTTCCAACAGCTTTCTTGGAAGATAAGATGGTAAGATAAATTATGAATCTTATTGGAATAAATCTGTACTTGGCTTCTGTTTTCAAAAATTAATACATCATTTGATAAAAGGAAAATTTACATGCTTGCTTATATCTGTTGCTGTAGCAGAACTGAATTGTCCAATGATTGTTTTAAAATATTTTTATTTTTTTAATACAGGCAGATATAACAGGTATTTATCTTTATGCCTGCACAGTGCTGCAGTTTACTATTATATTCTTGCTGGTGGCCTCCTCTGAGTCAGATACATGTGATGGTGGCTGGATGGCAACAGAGGTTTCTCTGGAAGACCAGGTATTCCAGGAGTTCCTGGTATCGATGGGAAGCATGGTGCAAAAGGAGAAAAGGGAGATCCAGGTGTAGTGATCACACTACTTTTCTATGTGAAAAACTGCAAATTGAAAGTCAAAAATGTACCTTCTGTTTCTCCTGACTGTCCTAAATAAAGGCAAAGAATCTGATAAATGAAATTTAAATGAAAGGTCTGCATTTAAAAATTGTGCATTTAAAAACTCTGTGCTGAAAACCCTTTACCTTATTTAGTGTTCATGGCCAAAAATGACCAGCCTTTTAAAAATTATGCTATATTATTTTTATTAAATCAAGGATTCACTCTTTTTTGTCAACTTTATTTTTTTTTTTTCAATTAGCACAGGTTTTAGATTTCTTTTTGGAACTGATTAGTCATAGGCCTCACAGAGAGTTCTTCCAGACAAATTAATCGGCTTTGAAATCCCACTGATCTCCGGGGTAGGTGATGTCTTTGATAGTGACGGACGGTTACTTTAACATAAGCTACCACATTTCATCCAGTCAGTCTGCCTGCCTAAAGATTCAGGTAGGGGAGGAAGAGAAGGTCAGGTTCTGCGATTCACCTGGGATGATAATGGCAACTGCAGGATCTGTGGTACTGCCATTGAAAACTGGGGATAAAGTGTCTGTACAGGCAACTGCAATAAGCTCTATCTTCAGTAGAGATACACTGTCTGCACCTTTATAGGCTTCTTGCTCTTCCCAATAAATGGATAAGATTATGTTGATCAGCCACACTCTTACTCTTCCTTAGATTGTAATTTGTAACAAATGTATCCAAAGTTATTGTTGATTAAAACTATATGGAATCATATATTGTTGTTTCTTGACTTATTTCACCACAAGTATAATAATGTGCATTGTTAAATGATTTGTTTCCTTTTTAGAATTTTAGAATTCAGCAGGGGCATTACATTTGATCAAAACAGACAATGAAGTCATTTTTAATGTTACAAAAGATTTCTATTTCAAATACATGCTGAAGTAATGAATGCTGAAAATGTTTGCTTTGCCATCAGGAATAAATTATATTTTAAAATGTAGTACAATAGAAAACATTTCATTTAAATTGTAATCATATTTCACAATATTACATTTGGACTATTTTGATCAACTAAATGCGGCCTTGGTGAGCATTTGATAGTATTTTCTTTCCAAAAAAAAAAAAAAAACACAGATAGGTCAAAACCAAAACTTTTGAATGTATACTGTATAACAATTTTTATACATGTAGAAATGTAGCTAGTTTTTACCCAGTTAGCAATTTAGGTTCCCAGAATGTTCTAAGAAATGTTAGTTTATGGTTATTTAAAAATAAAACCTGAAAGGAACAGCCTAAACATTCATAAGAATGTTCCCATGGAAATAACCAAACCGTACAACAACATTAGGGCAACAATAACAGTATGTGTTTTCTTGGGTGTTATCCATTAATAAACTGAAGCACAAACTTAAACCAACAGGCTTTCTTCAGGTTTGATTAAACAAAAATCTCATGCTGAGCACAATTGCAGCGTCACGTCAGTCTACGGTTACAGAACACTCATTGTTCTTGAGCTGAGTCCATCACCCTTCAGGCTTTCTATAAAGAATAGAGCAGCCATGGCAACAGCCGCTAACTGAGTGTAACAGCCATTTACAAACATGCCACTGTGCTGCAAGAATGTAAAATAATCAGCAGCTACTAAAGTGCTCAGGGATCAGATTCATGGGGAAAAAACTGCCATGCATGAGGTGAGTTCACTTCAATTAAAAATGAAAAAAAAAAAATCTATATTTGAGCAAGTACATAACCACCCAGTGTTCAAAACTATCACTTTACTTTAGCCCGATTCACAACGGTTAGCTTATAATAATGTTTTCTAATATGAGTGGTATGGGTAGGTTTTCGCGGGAAATTCGAGCATGCTGCTGCATCATTACGTCACGTCTGTAAACATAAAGAAGTTGTCCCAGCTACTAGGTTTGTCACGAATCCGGTCCATGAACTTCCAATTTCATTGACTCTCGCACTACACACTGTTGCACATCACTCCGGACTACATATTCCATCATTCATTGCACTCAGCACGGATTGCACACAGCTGTTTACACTGATTGCACCCAGCTGTTTCATATCACTCCCTCACTATTTAACACTCACTCTGTTTCCTTCCCTCTGCCGAGTATTGTCTAGCGATTATCACTCTCCTAGCGATAGCTACTCTACAGAGCCCTAGGTCGTTTTTCCCAGCCTGAGCCTGAGCCTGAGCCTGAGCCTGAGCCTGAGCCTGAGCCTGAGCCTGAGCCTGAGCCTGAGCCTGAGCCTGAGCCTGAGCCTGAGCCTGAGCCTGAGCCTAGTTTTGCCTTGCCTTGTCTGTTTCCTTCGGTGTTGATCTCGAGTATTGCTTAGCGTTTATCGCTCCCCTAGCGATAGCTACACTACAGAGCCCTCAGTCGTTTCCTAGCCTTAGCCTTAGCCTTAGCCTAGTTTTGCCTAGCCTTGTCTGTCTCCTTCGGTTTTGATCTTCACCTGTTTTCCTGGACTTCTCCCTTTATCCTTGCCCCTGTGACTCTGTCTGCCTATCGTCGACCCACGCTAGCCCTGTGACTATTCTTGTGTCTTGCCCGCCATATTCCTGGTTGCCACTGATTACCCTGCCTGTCTGATGACCATGTCTCTGTCTTCTCCAAATAAAGCTTTGCATATGGATCCGCACGTCTCATGTCTCGTCAGCCCCGTTACAAGGTTATCGCATGTGGGGATCCTGCAGGTGGCAGATTGTTAGCCTTTTCTCACAGCAGCTGGAATAATTAAATGTCAAAAAATCATTTTGATGGCGGATTGTAATCCAGAAAGGATTATATGAAACACATGTGAATTAAATTAAATTATATATTCCAATTTTAAATGTGATTCTGATTACAGATAGCCTGGGATTACACAAGATTTGTATTTTAAATACAACCAGTTCGAAGGGAGGTTAAAATAATTTCTTTGTATGAAATTCGGATGGTATGACAATTAGAGATTAGACTGTACAGAAATTTAAATATACACACACACACTATACTCATAGTCATGCAATGATGATGTTGTTAACATTAATAATCTGAGAATAAAGTATAACAATAATAATAATTTGCACAGTTTGATGTGATATGAGCTAATCAATCGTTATATTAAATCACCATTGGTAGCACGATTTATTATAATGCTTTTTTCCTCAGTTGGTCAGAACAAACGTGGCAGACTTGTTATTTACTTGTTCAGATGACTATATCTGGTAAAAAAATTCTTATTTGGGTCATATATTCCAAGACGTAGGCTAGAATCTGTGATTACTAAGTATAGGATTCACACCGGTGCGGTGACTGACTGCCACACATACTCCTCAAAACTTTAGATTCATCTGCACTGGAGCCGTGCCAGAGCACAAACCATGCAAGGAAGATAATTCCGCAAGTAACTGCAATTCCAAGTTTTCAAACAGAGATGGCGTCAAAGAGGCAAAATTTAAGGACTGCAGCTTTAAGGCCACTTAATATAACCGAAAATATTTAAGTGTGATTAAAATGACTGATTAAAACATGAAACCAGCATAACCTTGAAATCACCTTCATTTGTTTATTTTATGTTATTTTTTTACACGTTTAAATATTCAGTCTCAACAGTAGCTCAAAGATGGCCACTCATGAGAAGACAATCAGCAAGCAACAGAGACCATCTCTAAGAATCCCATTTGGTCATCCATGTAGAACTGATATATTGCTCCTCAAAAATGGTCAAATGGCATCGAAACACCCACGAGCCTTTCCAATGCTGGGAGAACTTCCTTCTTTGGCAGGTAAGCAGTGAAACAAGGAGATTTTGATTTGTCCTTTAACTTTCATTCAGAATTCCCACAGATATATGACTACCGTTAAGTCTGTAACAATCAGGAAATGGCACATGTCATTCAGAAATTAGACTAAAGTATATTTGAATGAGTGCCAAAAAAACCCAAAAAAATGCTAACAAATCTCCTCTTCAGGGTTACTGCTCTACCCTGGTAAGCGGGAAAAGATGGTAACCACAACAGAAACTGAATTTGGACCCAAAACCTGGCCAAAGGTAGAGCCCAAGAAGATCCTACAGTGCAACTTAACTCTAGATGGTATGCATTTCATTGGAATTTGGGAAAATAATTAATTAGTATCAATTAGAAAAGTTACCAACCATCTGTTGTTAACTTACCTAACCTATTTTGCAGATGAGTCAAATATTAGTTATCACTACATAACTGTTGTTTTTACACTAAAGGTTTAATTAAGTTCATTATTAAATAACTGATTTCCTTAGCAGAAAAGATTAGAAGGCTGAAAAAATAGATATTTACATTATATATTGTATATAATGTTCAAAAGTTTGGGGTCAACGTTTTCAACAACAACAAGAAAAAGAAAACAGAAATATGTTTATTCAGCAAGGAGACGTTACAATGTATTATATTGTCAGACATTACAGTTTACATAAAATGTGAAAAATCCCTGTCATTTTCACTTTAATAATTACAACCAAGTGATACGAAATGTTTCTTGAGTAGGCCTACACAGAAGACTGGAGTAATTGCTGCTCAAAAATACTCAACTTTGCCGTCACAT
Organism: Sinocyclocheilus grahami; assembly: GCF_001515645.1. Classification (NCBI taxonomy): domain Eukaryota; kingdom Metazoa; phylum Chordata; class Actinopteri; order Cypriniformes; family Cyprinidae; genus Sinocyclocheilus; species Sinocyclocheilus grahami. The sequence continues at coordinate 607,899 of NW_015505523.1, read as the reverse complement.
GAATAAATTACATTTAAAAATATATTACAGTGCAGCCTATCTCTATATGGAAGGGAATTTATTGAAATTCTGGAAAATAGGTAGTTAGTATTAGTATTGATTCGGAAAGTTATTTATATCTATGGTAAACTTAACCTGTTTGAGCCAAATATCTCTATGTAATCGCAGGTGTCAGGAGTTTCAGCACAACAAATAGAGAGGATTACCCTTATTACAAACCAGATGGCGCTCCGATTGTGTGGCATGGAAGAATCCCCGCAAGAGATAACAGGACTGGCCAAGCACAGAGATGTTCTCTTTACCAGCAGGACTTCCCTACTCCAAAAAGAATCTTTGTCCGGAGAAATCAGGTCACCCCTCATCCTGACAACCTGGCGATCAACACTTCAATGAGGTAAGTGTACTACCACTGAACCTGCATTCAGTTTTACTTAAAATCTTAACAGAATATGTTTAAAGTGATGAACTTAAATCTGTGTTTTATAGAGCTGAATACAAAACAGTGCAGAAAGAGGCTTTTCCAGGCTGGGATGTGTCTGTGCACACTCGCCCACCACCTGCCCGTCTCAAAAGAACAGCTGTAGCTGACAGTTGAAGGCCAGAGAAAACCTTCAAAGTGCATTTATACAATGGATGCATAAATAACACAAAAAGCTTCTTTAAATCAAGCATTTGTGTTATTCGGCTTTACTTGTTATCTTTCTCCTGTACAATATGACATTTAATATCTTTAGAAACTCAAAGAAAATATATTTGTTTAATTTTACATTTGAAAAAACATCTCATCCATTTTAATTACAACTTTATTCTCCAAGAATGTATTACACTGATCAGAAGTGATACTAAAGGCATTTATAATGTTTTCCAAAACATTCTATTTGAAATAAATACTGTTAGCTTAGACTTTCTAGTCATCAAAGAATCCTTACATATGCATATGTATATATATATATATATACACACACACACACAGTAGTCAACATTTGAAGTGGATCAAAACCTTTCATCAAAGTTGTCCTAAAACTAAAATGCATTCTTGTCTATCTTACACAATTTCCACATAAATATTAACCAGCACAAATGTTTTTGACATTGGTAACAATAATAAATAAAATAATTCTGCCAAAAAATTAGTTTTGCCATAACAGGAATAAATGACATTTGAGAAATTGTAAAAGATCTGTCTCCAGAATTATTAGGCTCCTTGGTAAATATGAGCAAGTGAAAATAAAGTCTGATCCATCATTCGAAATATTCACAAAAGTTAAACTTTCACTTAAGTAAAACAATTGGATGTGAGGCGAAAAAAAATCACATTATAAAATAAACGTTTTCTCCAAAAAAAAAGAAAACAATGTGTGCTGCATCATCTAGTCGGTGTAGAATTTGTTCTGTTAACTAAAATTGCTTGTTTTGAAATGGCGCTGATGAAAATCAAGACAAAACAGATTTGTTAAAAAAGTAGCATTTAATAAGGAAAGTATGTTTCTTGTACCCAGTAGGAACGATAACTGCACACAAACATCTTGGTTTTGGATGGCACACAAAGAAGTTCCACTTTTGCAGTGTGTGCAGGTGCAGTGAGAACTGTGTCATTTCAGTTTTTAAATCATGAATCTCTATACACACATCTGGATCTACATGTCTTCCACACTCCACTTGTACGCCATCTCTTGGACAGCTTTCTTATCGGCTATCCTGCTCTACCGCTTCTGCTCATAACCATTGGACCTAAAGGATCAAAGGAAAAGTCATTTAAACCATTTTCTCAGGTTTGCATTAGTTTGCTCATGATATTTCAAACCAGCTGTCACTCATCAAAACCTCTTACCTGTCAACTCCATCCCAGTGATACCCTGGCATAATGTTAAAACGATTCGGAGGTGGAGGTGGACCTTTGTAACGAGGTTTTTCTGGAGAAACAAACATTGTGATATTGCGATTAGTACTGTGGTCTAGGTTTTTGCTAAATATAAACACTAAAAGTAATAATTGTCAATGAGGTGTCAAAGCACGCTAAACCCTTTCTTATCTTGGGTGGTGACTTTAATTGTGTTTTGAATCCTGAATTGGATCAAAAGCCACCTAAAAAAGTTCATTCTAAAAAAGGACGAGCGCTTCAGGGGTTTTATAATGATCTTAGTTTATTTGAGGCCTGGAGAGTAAGACAGCCAACTGAGAAAGATTACACTTTTTTTCCATCATCTTTCATCAGTCATTTTAAAGAATTGATTATTTTTTAACATCTCTACTGGTCCTTGAGAGAATTAATGCATGCCATATAGGGACAATTAATATTGACCATGCTCTTGTAACGCTGAGTATAGCACCATCCTATAGATGCCCAATATTTAAATCTTGGCATTTGAAAGCTTCTCTTTGATACAGCCAAGAATTTTTGCAATATTTGAAGAGCCAATGGAATTTTTCTTTTTTAAATCAAATTAATTGTTAATTAATTGAAATTAATTAAATGACTTCCTGGAGAACATTCCACTGCCATATTTATCGGAGGAAGATGGGAACACACTGTGTAAACACATTTCTAAGCAGGAGGTTATAGATGCCATCATCCATCATTTTTCATCAGTCATTTTAAAGAATTGATTATTTTTTAACATCTCTACTGGTCCTTGAGAGAATTAATGCATGCCATATAGGGACAATTAATATTGACCATGCTCTTGTAACGCTGAGTATAGCACCACCCTATAGATGCCCAATATTTAAATCTTGGCATTTGAAAGCTTCTCTTTTATACAGCCAAGAATTTTTGCAATATTTGAAGAGCCAATGGAATTTTTATTTTTTAAATCAAATTAATTGTTAATTAATTGAAATTAATTAAATGACTTCCTGGAGAACATTCCACTGCCATATTTATCGGAGGAAGATGGGAACACACTGTGTAAACACATTTCTAAGCAGGAGGTTATAGATGCCATCATGTCACTTAAAAGTGGAAAGTCGCCAGGGCCTGATGGCTTCATTCCAGAATTTTATAAGGAATGCAGGGACATGATAATTGACCAGCTTCATAACATGTTTATACATTCCTTTGAATCAGGATGTCTCCCATCCTCATTGTACCAAGCAAATATTTCATTAATTTAAAAAAAAGACAGACCCTATATGGAATGTTCCTCTTATCGCCCAGTATCTCTAATCAATGTTGATGCTAAAATTCTATCCAAAATACTTGCCAAAAGATTAGAGTTATATTTGCCACACCTTATTGTGCCAGACCAAACTGGTTTTATTCGTTCACAAAATATTAGACATCTTATGGGCATTGCACAATACTGCTTTACCAACTCAATGTAAGGCCATGGTCATTTCTATGGATGCTGAAAAAGCTTTCGACTGCTTGGAGTGGAAATATTTGTTTGAATTTCTGCGACGTGTGGGTTTAGAGGATAACTTTGTGAGATGGATAGAAATAATATATAGGGCACCACAAGCAGCAGTCCTGTAAAGAATCATCCACTGAAGGCGAGCGTAAGTGAGAACCCAAGTAACACTACTCATACCATCTCACTGTAAGCCGATGACATGCTCTTATTTCTCTCTGAGCCAGAACTGTCGGTGCTAGCGCTGATTGATCTGATAGATAACTTTAGTTATTTTTCGGACTACAAGATTCATTTGAATAAATCAGAGGTAACTCCATTGGGCAAGTGGGGAGACTCAGCCCCATCTTTAATGTTCCCCTTCAAGTGGCCACTTAATGGATTTGGCTATTTAGGTGTTCATTTTTCTCCCAATCTGAAAAAGTTATTCAATCTTAATTCTGTCCCAGTCCTGATAAATGATCTAGAACGACGGACGGATCTCCCAATTTCTTGGATAGGCAGAATAAACTTGATAAAAATGAATGTACTTCCTAGATTACTGTACCCTTTACAGAAAATTCCATTATATATTGCCAAAAAGATCATTGCAGATTTAGAAAAGCATTTCAGTAGGTCTATTTGGCATCAGAAAAAGCCAAGAATTAAATTATCCAAATTGCAATTACCTGTAGACAAAGGTGGCTTAGCACTAGCTGATTTAGGTTTTTATAATTGGGCCTGTCACATAAGAATTATTTTGAGGTGGTTACAACAGTCCCCAGAAACAGAAATAGATTCATGGTTTGTTCGTCCCTTTTCTTTACATTAGGTGATTTCTGCAAAAGGGAAATCCATTGGCTCGGAAATTTGCAACAACCCCCTCTTACAAAGTGCTCTGAAGACCTGGCGAGATATCCATCGGTTTTCCAGCGGAGATATCCAGAAGTACATTTTCATCACCGTTGATTCCTCTTATTATGAACAAAGCCTTTCTCCCTGGGCTTCAAAATAGTGTTTTCCATTAATGGGCCAAAGCAGGAATTTGGTCAATGTCAGACTTATATAACAGGAATTCTTTGTTATCATTTCAACAGTTACAAGAAAAGTATGGGTTACCTTCTTTTCATGTTTTGGTTTCCTTCAAATTAAACATTTCATTGACAAAACTCTTACTTTCCCCACAGATCAAGAAATGTGTACTAAACTAGATCTATTTTTGAAGCACTCTTTGAACACAAGGAATGTTATTTCTAAGGTTTACACCTTGTTAGTTTCTAATTCAGGAAAAACTTGGCAAGCATTGTTATCAGGGTGGGAAAGGGACTTCGGCAGGGCACATGAGGAGGAGAAATGGTCAAATGCCATGCGAAATACGAGGAGGCACAAGAAACACAGCTTAAAATACTACACCGTATAACATTGTACTCTTTATGTACTTTCTAAGATGAAGCACTCACCAGTCTGCCACCAGTCTAAATGTAAATCTGGTTAGCAAAGCTTGATTGTATATCGAATTGCATTATTGAGAAAGACCCTTGGTTTTTTATTTTGGGAATGTGTAAAGAGGACAGTGGACTGACACGTTTTCAGGTCAAGCTGGCAAGCAAATTATTATTCTTAGCTCGTAAATGTATACTTGTTGTGTGGATTAAAGATAAACCTCCAACAGTGGACAAGTGGTACAACGGGATTTTCAGAATTCTTCCTTTCGAATGTCTTGGGGCCATTAGCAATGGGAATGAGGCTGAATTTGAAAACTTTTGGTCCCCATTCTTTGGTAGTCTCCCTCAGAATATATCACAAGTTTGTAAAAAAGGCTGAGTAGGTTTAAATTGGAAATACTAATATGCTTTCATAGGCTACTGGAAGGTACATTCTGTCTATGTGTATTTTCGTTAACATTGTATGTAATGCTTCTGTCTCTCTCCTCTTCTCTCCTCCCTTCTCTCTCCTCTCCCCTCCCTCCAGGACATTTACAACACCTGTCTCACCCGCAAAGCCCTCTGCATTGCAGGTGATCCACAATATAATATCTGCACTTGAGCACCATAAAATGAACCTCACCCTTTTCCCCATCGTGCATATTTTTCATCCTTCTCTGCTTTTTCTCCTGCTTTCTTGCTAAGCTCGACTCTTTCTGACTCCAGGTCACGTTTCCTACCCGACCGAAATATTGTCTCTGCATTTCTTGATGCCTCTGAAAAAGCAAAAAAAAACATTAATACGTAATTAATTTTAGAATACGTAATTAACTTTTGAATACACAACATAATCAACTGCTTTTCAAAAGACCTTCAAGAGGCTGGTTGCGCTTTTCCCTTTTGCGAATTTCTTCCTGTTCTTTCCTCAAAATATCGACTGAGACAAGCCCTGCAGCTCCAGACAGCATTCGAGGGGCCTGAAAACAAAAATGGTATAATTTTTGTTTAAGTCTTAATATAAATATATATGCTACAACTTTTTAAAAAATGAATAAGAAACATTTTAAATTTGTTAGTTATTTTACGTGGGATCCATTGAAAAGTGGATTATTTTATGAACGCTGTTAATAATTTAATGCACAAAAGGGGCATTTCTTAAAGCCAAAAAACAAACAAACAAAAAAACTAAAACAGAAAAGGTAAAAAAGTAACATTAATACTTGTAAGTGGATAGCATTTAAATAATTCACTGATTTATTCTGAAATGGGTAATATTTTACATTACTTGCTGTGGAATCAGTATTATTTAAAGCAGTGGCTCTCAACCTGTTTGTCCAACTCATTGTCCAACACAATAATTTAAGGCCCCCCATATACTTTTTTCAGGTATTTTCTCTGGTAATTGCGACAAAACTGCTTGTTTTCAAACTCTTTTAGTAACACAAACATATAAATCAACCACAACTAATTTTGTGATTCCAGAAGTTTCAAAAACTGTATATTCTTAATAAAGACAAACGTTGTTGAAGGAAAATTAATGAATGAATGAATGATGCATTTATATAGTGCTTTATTGTGTATTGCTGTACACCCAAAACGCTTTACAATCATGTAAAAGCGTGATTATTAAATATGGCATTATTTATTATGCCAAAAATAAAGCAGAACAACAGCGCCAGTGTGCTCACCGGCAACAGGTGGAGAGGAGAGAGAGTCATAGAGCCAATCAAGTGGATGGGGATTATTAGGAGGCCATGAAAGACAAGGGCCAGTGGCTGCAATTTGGCCAGGATACCGGGCTTACACCCCTACTCTTTACGAGAAGTGCCATGGGATTTTTAATGACCACAGAGAGTCAGGACCTCGGTTTAACATCTCATCTGAAAGGCGGTGCTTTTTGACAGTATAGTGTCCCCGTCACAATACTGGGGCGTTAAGACCCACACAGACCACAGGGTGAGCACCCCCTGCTGGCCTCACTAACACCTCTTCCAGCAGCAACCAAGTTTTCTCAGGAGGTCTCCCATCCAGGTACTGACCAGGTTCAACCCTGCTTGGCTTCAGTGGGCGACCAGTCTTGGGCTGCAGGGTGATATGGCTGTGGCAAAAAAAAATAGTATGATTACAGTATACATTTTTATACAGTTAATTTATAACATAAAAAACTAAAAGAAGTCGGCGTCAATAGCCTCGTGGTTAGTGTGCGACATATAGTGCAACTGCGCTCACAGCGACCCGAGTTTGAATCCCACCTTGAGGTCCTTTGCTGATCCCGCTCCCCTCTCTCCACCCCAATACTTTCCTGTCATCTCTCCACTGTACTCTCAAAATAAAAAGCCCATGACTTTATAAAAAACCTAAAAGTATAAATAAATTATATTATTTAATTCATTTTACAACATCCTGCAGCCCCTCTTACGTTTGCAACGGTTCCCTAGTGGGCCCCAGCCTCCTGGTTGAGAACCACTGATATAAAGGATTTTCAGCAAGGATGTATTCAGTTGTCAAAATGTGACAGTGTGTAGACATTTATAATGTTACAAAACATTTCCATTTCAAATAAATGCTGTTCTTTCTTTTCATCAAAACATCCTGTATTATGGTTTCTACAAAAAAGGATTAAGCAGTACAACCGTTTTCAACAGCAATAATAATAAATGTATCTTGTGCACCAAATCGGCATATTAGAATGATTTCTGAAGGATTACATGATGACTGGAGTAATGATGTTAAAACTTATCCATATATCCGAATAAATCACATTTTTAAAACATTAAAATAGAGAAGTTATTTTAAATAGTAATAATACTTCATAATATTACTTTTCTATTGTATTTCTGATTTCAGACAGGGTGACATTATAACATCTTAACAATCTCAAACTTTTGAACAGTAGTGTATACAAAACTTATTTTGCATTATTTTATCATTCATAATACATTTCGTTCCATTAAAACCAAATGGTGAGCTTTGTTTATTTACAGATTAAAAAAAACATATCATAAGTATACAAATAAAACAAGCAGATGCAAGTACAGGAACTCTTACCACCGATCACTTTCCACTTGCCAGTCCCGAATGCCTCCAGCTGCTTGATCTCATCTGGGCGTTCATCTATCACTTCTGCAATCTAAAAAAGGAGGATTTCCAAAAGGAGTAGACATTTAACACTGCTGCATGCATAAAATACATTTTCCATAACCAAAGTACTTTTTAAATAGTGATTACTATAGACCAGACTGCAATTCAGTATTTATGTTTTAGGAATAATAAATTCAGTGAATACAATAGGAAAAAGTTTTGGAAAGAAAGTTGTTAAAGATTATTCATAACCGTTTAAGCTTCCAAAGTTTATTTAAAGTATTTCACCCTAATGCTGCTTTTGTCATTTTAAAGAAATTACTCGCTTATTGGAATTGCGTTTTTTGGAAAAGTGTGTTGGGTTGACTTTTCTAATTTTGTAAAAGATTCCCATACTTTTGAATAAGCAATTTTTCGTGACGCTTTGAGAACTGATCCTATTTATACATTTAATGATTTTATTAGCCATTTCAGAATTTCGTCTAATGTAACCCTCTTACAATATTTTGTTTATTGTCTTTTTCGCTTGTTATTCTTGTACTTTTTAGGCCCTATTGAAAAAATATGTTTTGTTTTGTTGTTTGCCAAGTGACATTCTCAGCTCTCTGCATTTATTGTGGCCACTTTTTACTTTATACGAATCAGAGGACAATTATAGGTTAATGATAAATGTAATACATTTACCCCCGGTTTCATAGACAAGACTTAAGCCGAGTCCCAAACTAATGCATGTCTGGGCTATTTCAACTGAAAGAAACTTGCACTGAGTGATCTTAAAATATGTCAGATTCATTGTTTTGCCTCAGGATGCACACTAGTAATGTTTTTATCTATGGCATATTTATCAAAGCTACTTAAATGTCCTAATTGAACAGTGGCCAGGCTTAACCTTTGTGCGTCCCTCCCGTGCCTGTAACAAAAGTGTCCCTTGCTGACTTAAAATGACACTAATTTTTATTTTAGTCCAGAAAGCTAATTTTGATCCATTTTTATAATTTCTTTTCTAATCATTTATGTAGTTTTTTTTGGGGGGGTGATTTAGGAGGATTTAGGAGCAAATAAGCAATTTTGTCACCGTATTTCAGCAAAAAAAATAAAAATAAAAGACACAATTCCAGTCCATTTTCATCAAAAACCTACTGATGAACTTGGAATGGGGTCACTGAGTCCTTCTGACGCCATCTGGTGGAAGAAAAAGTCATAGAATTGCAATTTTATGGTTACTGCCACTAGAGGGGCCTATAGGATCCTATGGAGATTCTTAACTGAGCCAAACAAGTGAAACATTTAAAATATGGGCATATTGAGGCTTCAAATTGGTTCATAACATTCAAATATATATTGAGACATTAAAAAAAAATCCATATTTTGTGGAATTTTTTTTTAATTTAGACTGAATTATAACCTAAACATATGAATATTCATAGAATTTCATAAATATGTAATAAATATTTAATTTATATTTAAAAATCTAAATATGATATTAACCCATAGGTCTCCACCTCATCACTCAAATTTAACTGTTTTAAGTCAAAAAAATATTGCAAAATGACAGTCATTTCCCAGCAGAAACAACAAACATGTTAAAATGTGTTTCTATGGGAGTGTGTGTACTATGCTTGTGTTTGTGTGTGTTTGTTTGTGAGTGTTTTCTGCACTGGGGTAATTCTGTAGTCTCAGCCCTTCG
>NW_015505523.1:597006-598106 GCF_001515645.1 Sinocyclocheilus grahami | reverse complement strand
GAGAACTTTATAAATTGTTTAGCATTTAAATGTTACTCACATGGTAAATAACATTTCCAATGCAAATGAATACATTTTCCATCAAGTTGATCTGAATTAGATACCATTAGTATTTGTTGTTAAAATGAGATGCTTTAGTTCCAAACATCAGTACGTTCATCTCTGACTAGATTCAGCACATGATTCATGTTTAAAGTGTGTTGTGAAGAAGAATATCTGTTTTCTCTAAGAAATAACCTCTGTTGAAACTTTCCAGTAGTTGTTTAACTCCAAGGTCACAGCTTTTATTTACAGAAGCATATGCCTCTATGATCACATGCAGAGGATATTTTCCAGGATATGTCTTTTGGACTGAATCACTTCCTCTGATCTGCAGCTGCACGGCATCTCATTGAAAAGACAAACAATCTTACCCTCATTTCTTTTTATAGGCCATCTTTGTAGTTTCTGTTTCATATTTTCATATGTTTAAATTCAAATAAAAATTATTACATTTTCTACTCAGCTGGTGATAATTAAAATAATGCCAAAGTGATTTTAAAGATGTCAATAAGACGATGACAGTGAGGGGTACAAAGAAACTCTAAAATGTAAAATCTTCATCAAGATTTTCAATTCGAAATGAACACATTCTGCTGCTCTCTGTCAACTGTGTAAAAGCTGTTTCTGGACTGCTTTTTTCAAAAGAAACGAAACTTAAAGTTTGGGGGGATTTCCATCTTGTTGAGGTGTGGCTACAAGATATTCCACGCCTCTTAAGCAGCTGTTTGCACCGTATGAATTTGTCATCCAAGAGGTAAGCATCATATTTCTTTTACACTATATCGAAAAACCTCACAGCACCTCTTTATACAACAGCAGATGGACAGTTTTCTTTGTTTTATCTAGATTTAAACATGTGGGCAGAGGATGATTTGTATCCAGGTGTGCCGTGTCTCCAAAGCTACACGGAGCCTGTAAATGGTCAAATATACCTCATGTATCATGGGACCTCTCAATACGCTGCACAGCAGATCATGGCTTGTGGCTTTCGGCCATCTGCAAATGGCATGCTTGGACGTGGCGTCTACCTCAGCCGAGATCTTAACAAGGCCAGCAGA
>NW_015505523.1:595072-596507 GCF_001515645.1 Sinocyclocheilus grahami | reverse complement strand
TTAGATTTGATTGAGCATAACTGAAATACAAATTCATATTTTATAATCTACAAACACCAGACAGTATAGTAACATGCAGGCCAATGCAGAAGAAACTGTGCTTTTGTCCCCGATATTTACATTTAAACTAAGAGCTGTCAAACCCAAAGAGATATTCTTTATAAAAGTTAATACTTGTCCACGCCCTCCTAAAACGCCTCGTTCTAACACGCCCCCACATGTCTACGTCACTGTGTGGGAAGATTTGCATAACACCGGCCAAATGTTCACGCTAAGAAAGAAGGCGTAACTTTTATTCTCGCTGTAGTATTGTTTTTGCCCGCGGGGCTGTGTGTTTCGTTGTGAAAACGAAACAACTTTGTTTGGCCTTCCAAAAGAGGATGATATCCGCATCGTCATGCCTAGAGCTAATCCGTGCTGATTGCAGAGGAAATACATCAACTTTTCGCTGTGGATTGCCGGATCGGCTTTCACCGTGGATGAAGCGGAGTCCAGCTCGGGGTCGTCACATGTGGTTGCCACAAGCCCGCCGTTCTCAAGCCCACTGCTGCTCACGGTACACAGTATGGTGAGGGGCGTAACATTTCCGTCACACGCTTGAAGTATTCAGCCAATCACAACGCACTGGATAGCTGGCCAATCAGAGCACACCTCGCTTTTCAGACCGATGAGCTTTGTAAAAATCGACGTGTTTCAGAAAGGCGGGGCATACAGGAGAAACAATAATGTACAGTATGTGGAAAATAATGTGTTTTTTTTACCTTAAACTGCATAAACACATTTCATTACACCAAATACATAACATAATGTTCTTTTTAGCAACATCATATGACCCCTTTAATCATTTTCAGCTCAGTATTATATTTACAAAAATAATTATGTTTATATTCATGTTGGAAAAATCTCTCATTAACATAATGTTAAAAGAAATTGAAATAACAATAATGTTACTAAACTAAAATCTAAAACGTCTTCTTGTGTTTCTCATAATTAAATTAAGGTCTATTGGAGTTCTTTTAATTAACAGCACAGGATATTTCAGCGTTGTTCTTTGCCCATTTCCTTCCTGAGTTTTTCTCATGCCTGTTATTTGGAAGTTCCCATGTCCCAATTTATTCTTGGCTGGCTGTATTATGATTTATGCCTGCTGATTTGTATCATTATGTCGATCTCTGCAGCCTTTTTTAGCCTTAGCCTTATTTGCAATCTGCTGATGTTGACTTTAAATAAACTATCGCCTTATAGCTGTTCTGTCCACACTTGAGTCATCCATGGTACTGGTTTATACTTTGTAATCAGGAACTTCATGGAACTTCAGCAGAACAGATCAAAGTCGTTGGCTTTCAGCCATCTGCAGATGGCATGCGGGGACGTGGCGTCTACCTTAGGTAAAATATTAAAGGGATAGTTCACCCAAAAATGAAAATTCTGTCAT
>NW_015505523.1:592465-594354 GCF_001515645.1 Sinocyclocheilus grahami | reverse complement strand
TTTTTTTTTTTTTTAAAGGACTCCTCCACTATACCATAACTTTTTATCTTTTTGTTTATGTCATGTATATTCTATTTTTAGATGCAAATATTCCTATTCTGGGCACAAAAATGCAAAGCAGTAAAATGAGTAAAAAAAGTAAAAAGTAAAAAGTTCATATTCATTTTTATATTTAATTATAAAATAAACATATCTTTTATAGGGACTTAATCTTTCCCCTGGCATTTCTTCAGTTATAAAGATAAGTTGTATATCAATTCTATATATATTGATATACAACTTATTGTTCATTTATTCTCTTTATTTTGATGTTTTTTATGTTTTGGTGCTGGGTAATATTTTAAAATTGAAATGAAAAGAAAAGTAAATATAAATATAAGTCATACAAGTATAAATATAAATGTTGATCTTATATGTTTGAGCACATCAGTTGTATTATTTGTTAACCTGAGCTATTCATAGCTTAGCTGTGTAAATAGTTTTTTATTAGGTAGGGCATGTTCAGGGAAATCGTCCTTACCAGCAAAAATGAAACTTAAATCACACTGGAACTTTATAATCAAATGGAAAAAGGAAATGGGACACCTTTCATCATGGATACACCTTAAAAAATATGCCATTTATATACCTGCTTTCAGGCAGAAGCAATCAGTTTCAAAAGCGACATCAGAGGTAAGGTACCACTTTGTCTTTGTGGAAATGGATCTACAGTGATTTTGTTGGTCATTGCGTTTATAAAGCCTAAATAAAATTAACAACGACAAGAGAAATTAATTTTATATTGTAAATATAAATTACTTTTAAATGCCATTTTATGTGTGTTTGTCATTATGTCTTTATTTGTAAGTCTGTTTGCTAGTGATCTGGAAAAATTCTGCGCTTCTATTAATTTTTAGAGATTCGATTTGTCCTGGTTCAAACATGTGGGTTGAAGACGATTTGGGTCCAAGTGCTCCACCATGCCTTGAGAGTTTCAGAGAACCAGCAGATGGTAGAGTCTACAGAATGTATCATGGCACATCAAAGGAAGCTGCCAAAAAAATCAAAGTCTCTGGCTTCAAACCATCTTCTAATGGAATGCTTGGGCCTGGTGTTTACCTCAGCCGAGATCTAGATAAGGCTTCCAGATACCCTCTGGATCTAGAAGATGAGCATCAGAAAGTGGTTCTGAGAGTGAAAGTTGATGTTGGGAAAGTGAAGAAGATTGACCATCAAGGTCATCCACTGCAGTTTACCTGGCATGATCACGGGTACGACACTGCCTGGTGTCCTCCAAACTGTGGCATGGTGCGAAGTCGTCTTGAGAAAGACTGTGTTTGGGATCCAAAACGAATCACAGTCATTGGGGAAATACACCCAAAAACCTAAGGAGCACATGGGGCCTGCCATGAGCCTTGCAGTGTGCTTTCCCATGAAGTGTAAAATGAATAGTTCTAAAATGTTTTTTGAAAATGTTATTCCAGCTGTTGAATATAAACCACTCCTGTGCTTTGAAATCATTATCATATTGTAATACAATGATATAAATGATGAATAAATTAAACATACTTCATTGACATATCTTTGAGTTGTTTTTATTATTTTATATTTAATGAATGAATAAAGATGAATAAGATATGAATACAAATAAATATGTATCATAAACCAGCAAAATAAAACAAAGGGAATATTTAAGGAGAACATGGCATTAACTTTTAATATCTGATTTAGCCAGCCAGGCAGCAAGCAGACTTTTTTCCTATTAAAGAAATACATCAAATAATACTTTCATTTGCTTATTAGACAGTAAATGATAACACTGACATATATTGCACACAGGTCAACTCCTTCCCATGCTTTCCAAAACTGAAGGCTTTGACCTTTTCATTTCCAAAAAAAAAAAAAAAAAA
>NW_015505523.1:592042-592455 GCF_001515645.1 Sinocyclocheilus grahami | reverse complement strand
GGACTGACACGTTTTCAGGTCAAGCTGGCAAGCAAATTATTATTCGTAGCTCGTAAATGTATACTTGTTGTGTGGATTAAAGATAAACCTCCAACAGTGGACAAGTGGTACAACGGGATTTTCAGAATTCTTCCTTTCGAATGTCTTGGGCCGTTAGCAATGGGAATGAGGCTGAATTTGAAAACTTTTGGTCCCCATTCTTTGGTAGTCTCCCTCAGAATATATCACAAGTTTGTAAAAAAGGCTGAGTAGGTTTAAATTGGAAATACTAATATGCTTTCATAGGCTACTGGAAGGTACATTCTGTCTATGTTTATTTTCGTTAACATTGTATGTAATGCTTCTGTCTCTCTCCTCTTCTCTCCTCTCTTCTCTCTCCTCTCCCCTCCCTCCAGGACATTTACAACACCTGT
>NW_015505523.1:588500-590335 GCF_001515645.1 Sinocyclocheilus grahami | reverse complement strand
AGACATTTATAATGTTACAAAACATTTCCATTTCAAATAAATGCTATTCTTTCTTTTCATCAAAACATCCTGTATTATGGTTTCTACAAAAAAGGATTAAGCAGTACAACCGTTTTCAACAGCGATAATAATAAATGTATCTTGTGCACCAAATTGGCATATTAGAATGATTTCTGAAGGATTACATGATGACTGGAGTAATGATGGTAAAACTTATCCATATATCCGAATAAATCACATTTTTAAAACATTAAAATAGAGAAGTTATTTTAAATAGTAATAATACTTCATAATATTACTTTTCTATTGTATTTCTGATTTCAGACAGGGTGACATTATAACATCTTAACAGTCTCAAACTTTTGAACAGTAGTGTATACAAAACTTATTTTGCATTATTTTATCATTCATAATACATTTCGTTCCATTAAAACCAAATGGTGAGCTTTGTTTATTTACAGATTAAAAAAAACATATCATAAGTATACAAATAAAACAAGCAGATGCAAGTACAGGAACTCAGAAAGTATACAGAAAGTCTTACCGCCGATCACTTTCCACTTGCCAGTCCCGAATGCCTCCAGCTGCTTGATCTCATCTGGGCGTTCATCTATCACTTCTGCAATCTAAAAAAGGAGGATTTCCAAAAGGAGTAGACATTTAACACTGCTGCATGCATACATAGTCATGCATAAAATACATTTTCCATAACCAAAGTACTTTTTAAATAGTGATTACTATAGACCAGACTGCAATTCAGTATTTACGTTTTAGGAATAATAAATTCAGTGAATACAATAGGAAAAAGTTTTGGAAAGAAAGTTGTTAAAGATTATTCATAACCGTTTAAGCTTCCAAAGTTTATGTAAAGTATTTCACCCTAATGCTGCTTTTGTCATTTTAAAGAAATTACTCGCTTATTGGAATTGCGTTTTGGAAAAGTGTGTTGGGTTGACTTTTCTAATTTTGTAAAAGATTCCCATACTTTTGAATAAGTCATTTTTCGTGACGCTTTGAGAACTGATCCTATTTATACATTTAATGATTTTATTAGCCATTTCAGAATTTCGTCTAATGTAACCCTCTTACAATATTTTGTTTATTGTCTTTTTCGCTTGTTATTCTTGTACTTTTTAGGCCCTATTGAAAAAATATGTTTTGTTTTGTTGTTTGCCAAGTGACATTCTCAGCTCTCTGCATTTATTGTGGCCACTTTTTACTTTATACGAATCAGAGGACAATTATAGGTTAATGATAAATGTAATACATTTACCCCCGGTTTCATAGACAAGACTTAAGCCGAGTCCCAAACTAATGCATGTCTGGGCTATTTCAACTGAAAGAAACTTGCACTGAGTGATCTTAAAATATGTCAGATTCATTGTTTTGCCTCAGGATGCACACTAGTAATGTTTTTATCTATGGCATATTTATCAAAGCTACTTAAATGTCCTAATTGAACAGTGGCCAGGCTTAACCTTTGTGCGTCCCTCCCGTGCCTGTAACAAAAGTGTCCCTTGCTGACTTAAAATGACACTAATTTTTATTTTAGTCCAGAAAGCTAATTTTGATCCATTTTTATAATTTCTTTTCTAATCATTTATGTAGTTTTTTTTGGGGGGTGATTTAGGAGGATTTAGGAGCAAATAAGCAATTTTGTCACCGTATTTCAGCAAAAAAAATTAAAATAAAAGACACAATTCCAGTCCATTTTCATCAAAAACCTACTGATGAACTTGGAATGGGGTCACTGAGTCCTTCTGACGCCATCTGGTGGAAGAAAAAGTCAAAGAATTGCAATTTTATGGTTACTGCCACTAGAGGGGCCTATAGGA
>NW_015505523.1:586050-586345 GCF_001515645.1 Sinocyclocheilus grahami | reverse complement strand
TTTTTTTTTTTACACATTTTTTACACATTGTGTTTTCGTGCCTGTGTTGAAAATCAAGACTAAAATCAAGGTTGTTACTGAACTGAAAGAAATTACTGGGAAATAATATTTGTTTAGTTTACATAGCTCAAATGGTTAGAAAAAGAATCTAAGGCAAAATATAAACTGTGTTAGTTTAGGTATTTTTGTCATTTAAAATGACTAAAATAGCTTAAATATTAAATAAACTACTGACTTTTCCTGAATTAAATTAGATTTGATTGAGCATAACTGAAATACAAATTCATATTTTATA
>NW_015505523.1:569375-584766 GCF_001515645.1 Sinocyclocheilus grahami | reverse complement strand
CAAATTTAACTGTTTTAAGTCAAAAAAATATTGCAAAATGACAGTAATTTCCCAGCAGAAACAACAAACATGTTAAAATGTGTTTCTATGGGAGTGTGTGTACTATGCTTGTGTTTGTGTGTGTTTGTATGTGAGTGTTTTCTGCACTGGGGTAATTCTGTAGTCTCAGCACTTCGTTTGGGTATAAATCTTATGTATTGTGCCAGATTTTGTATATAAAAAAAATCTGGTTTGGAACGACATGAGGGTGAGTACATGATGACAGAATTTTTATTTTTTGGTGAACTATCCCTTTAACAAGACCAGCAGAAACCCTTGTGATTAGCCACATGAGAGAATTGTTATCAGAGTAAAGGTCAGTGTTGAAAAATAGGCCTACTGTAAACACAGTTTAAAGCAATGTAAATATATATATATATATATATATATATATATATATATATATATATATACTGTATATTAGGGCTGTCAGTCGATTAATTTTTTTTATCTAATTAATGACATGATGTGTCGATTAATTAATCTAATTAATCACAAATTACATTTGGCTGAGAAAATACCCCCACAAGATAATTTAATTCTATTTTTGTGTTAAATGTGAAAGTACAGACATTGCAAATAGTAGCTTTAGAAATAAATATTTTATTTGGTTCAACATAAAATTTATTACGCATAAATGTTTAGGCTACAACTGCCTAACATAAATTATGGAACATAAAGATAATTTGAGAAACATCTCAGTTTTTTTTCGTTCATGCAATGGAAGTCATGGTAACCAAATCAGCTTTGTTACCAACAGACTTCAAAATACCTTCTTTTATGTTCCACAATTCAGCAGGCTAAATGATGACATAATTACCATTTTTGGGGTGAACTATCCCTTTAAAGTTTTTTTTCCCTTTTTTTTTTTTTTTAAAGGACTCCTCCACTATACCATAACTTTTTATCTTTTTGTTTATGTCATGTATATTCTATTTTTAGATGCAAATATTCCTATTCTGGGCACAAAAATGCAAAGCAGTAAAATGAGTAAAAAAAGTAAAAAGTAAAAAGTTCATATTCATTTTTATATTTAATTATAAAATAAACATATCTTTTATAGGGACTTAATCTTTCCCCTGGCATTTCTTCAGTTATAAAGATAAGTTGTATATCAATTCTATATATATTGATATACAACTTATTTTTCCAAAAAAAAAAAAAAAAAAATTCAAGCCAACATAAATTACTATGTAAAACAGTTTCCACTGTGACACAAGGTGCTGATAATTTTCCATCCCATCCTACCCTGCCAGTCTTGAATAGCATGAATAACTTGATCTGCACTATGCATTTCAAACATTTTGATAGGTATCTCTCTCTCTCTCTGTGTGTGTGTGTGTGTGTGTGTTTTATTTATTTATTTTTTATTTTTTTTAGTTTGTGCTGATATTAATATTTCAGTCCAGATATGATTACTTTTCCCCCAGGTTTTTCATGAAAAAATAGTTCTACAGTACACACATTTTTCAGACTCTCAGAAAATGTTGGGTTTGTTTACAGCAAGTACTGGCTTACAGCAGGAATCAGTGTGCCAGATTGTTATATTTTAAATAAAAAATGTAAATTAAATAAAAAATTAATTAATTAAATGTAATTAAAATTAATTAATGTGAATATTTTACAAATTATAAAAGGTAAAATGTAAAATATCTGTGAAATGTCTTCAGGAGGAATTATGACCAAGTAAAAAAGGCTACATTTTCATGTCTAATTGCTAAATTTCACATGTTGTTTCACATAACAATTGTTGCAATAAAATAATTCAACAGTAAATCAAGACTGTTACAAATTTAGAGCAGAATTGCAACAGTAGAACAAAAGAAAAAAACATATTTTAATAAATATTATTTGTTATGTATGTTAGTAGTTAATGGCTCAAAATATTACTGTGCTGAGAGTTTGAAAATGCTCCGGTTACTGATGTAACCTCGGTTCACTGAGATAAGGGAATGAGCGTTGCGTATAATGCTATGGGGGAAACTCCTGTTTTACTCTGTACTGAAGCCTGATTTGTTCATGTTTGTGTAGCTGCACAAACCAATGGCGCTTTAGCTCGACAGAAAAGGCGGAGCCGACACCCCTATATAAGTTGGCTCAGAGCACCATTCATCAGATCATTCGACTGAAGTGACAGTCATCGATTCGCGTGCAGCTTATAGCACAGCGAGTGACGCAACACCCTTTCCTTTATCTCAGGGAACCGAGGTTATGTCAGTAACCGGAGTGTTCCCTTTCAAACGATCTCTCCCGTTGCATATAACGCTATGGGGAATGCATCCAATCACGCTGCACTATGAGCAGATACAGAATATCTTGCTCTGCAAGCCCAGTCTCGGAGCACTAATAAGAAACCCTAAAAACCTGGGCACATCGTGCCCCAAGCTAGTAGCTGAGAAGCACGAATACAACCAGCTTCGCCCAAAGGGGGGAAGAATGAAAATTTAAACCAAAAGAACTCGCGCCTGCAAGGCAGGGACGTCTAAGTTGTAAAATCTGGCAAATGTGGACAGCGACGACCAGCCGGCGGCCGCACAGATCTCACCAATAGAAATCCCACTGGACCATGCCCAGGAGAAGGCCATCCCCGTTGTGGAATGGGCCCTCACACCTATAGAGCATTGTAAGCCTTCTGAGGCGTAAGCCAAGGCTATTGCATCAACAATCCAGCAAGAAAATCGCTACTTTGTGGCCGGCAGTCCCTTGTGGCTGCCTCCAAAGCAAACAAAAATGCTGCTCTGACTGTGTGAACAGGCTAGAGCACTCTAGATATACTCTCAGAGACCTTATTGGACAGAGCAGGTTCAGACCCTGCTCAACATCAGTAGCGGGGAGCGCCAATAGGGAGATCACCTGAGCTCCTGAACGGAGTCGAGAGCACCTTAGAAACATATCCATGTCTTGGTTTTAGGATGACTTTACAATCGTTAGGTCCAAACTCAAGACAAGAGGCGCTGATTGACAGCGTTTGAAAGTCACCCGTAGGGCCTGTAGGACTATAGACAAGTCTTTCGCGTGCAGAATTGTGGCAGAGATCTAACCTTATAGGCAACTGGGAGGAGAGAACGTGAGAGTGGGAGGGGCGGTGCCATCTTCATTGAAAAAGGCGAACCGCAAGAGAAGCAGAGCGAGACACCTACGCTCTCCTAGTGAGACTGTGTCAGTGAGCGCAGCCTCAGCGTGGGTGTGTCCCAGGTGTGCGGCAGACTCAAATCCGAAGATGTCAGCGATATTAAACTATTAGTGACAGCCTTCCACTCCGATCCGCCTAGAAGGATTGAGTCACTTGATGTAATGAGGGGCGTTTTTTTCCTCACGTGTAAAACACGCCGGCGGATGAAATTGTGGGGGGAGAGTGAGCATGCGGGCTCTTTGCCGGCATAAGATCACTCAAACCCGGTTGCTTACGAAAAAGAAGTTTATTCAAGTGTGCTATTAGTATACTTCTTTTAAACTAAAAATAGGATAGTATACTTTTAGTCTACTTTGTATGTACATTTACTTCACATTTAAGTATACTTGACTTATACTTAGAAAAAGTCTAAATATATTTGAGCTTTAGGCCTACTTGTGCTCCTAGAATCAGTGTTTTCATTGTAATACGGTAGGGGGCACTAGTACATATCTTCTGTACAGAATTTCCAAAAAACACAAGTTAAGAAGAAACTGAAACAACAGATGCTTCCACATGTAGGCCGTTTCTCAAACGGAAGGCTGTGTCCTTTGGAGGTTGCATTTGTAGGCTGCATACATCATAAAGAAGATCGTATTTTAGAATATTAATAGTTATAAATTTGACAATTATTCTTAGTTAAGCGTAAATTGTTATAATATGCTTATGACTCGTGAATATAATGCTCAGTTAACTGAAATAAACCAGTCTTGATGACGTATGCAGCCTGCAAATGCGACCTTCGGAAGATGCAGCCTTCTGTTAGTATACTTGACTTATACTTAGAAAAAGTCTAAATATATTTGAGCTTTAGGCCTACTTGTGCTCCTAGAATCAGTGTTTTCATTGTAATACGGTAGGGGGCACTAGTACATATCTTCTGTACAGAATTTCCAAAAAACACAAGTTAAGAAGAAACTGAAACAACAGATGCTTCCACATGTAGGCCGTTTCTCAAACGGAAGGCTGTGTCCTTTGGAGGTTGCATTTGTAGGCTGCATACATCATAAAGAAGATCTTATTTTAGAATATTAATAGTTATAAATTTGACAATTATTCTTAGTTAAGCGTAAATTGTTATAATATGCTTATGACTCGTGAATATAATGCTCAGTTAACTGAAATAAACCAGTCTTGATGACGTATGCAGCCTGCAAATGAGAAACGGCCATAATCTAACACGATCATCAGACATAAAACAGCATGAAAACTGTGTAACGTTATGGAATAAAATGTCTATCAATAAAGAGGTAATAATGACTGTCAAGCTTTGGGGTGTTGATCAACTCTATCTACATTTTGATTCATTAATTAATTACATTTGCTTTTTATTCAAAATGTCGTTTTATTTCTTAATTTTTTTATATGACACTTACCCACATTCAAGTGTTTAAAAAAAGAATGCATGAAGCTAGAATAAAATGTTTTTGTTTACAAGCAGATACCCTGTTCTTTCTTTTGATGTTTTGTATGTTCAGATATTCATGTAACAAAATATAGCCTATACAAATTAATACCTAAATAGGGACATAGTAGTATACTTAAAGTATGATGTAAAGTTCACTTAAAGAAAACTTACGAGTATACTTACAGTATAAAACTACTAAACTAGTAGTTTACTGAGACTATGCTTTAAAGTGTACTAAAAATGCTACTCCAAGTATTTAATTAGTAAACTATCAGTATACCTATAAGCTCACTTTTAGTATAGTTGCAGTACAAGCTAAAAATATTGATGTAAACTTGTTGTGTACTCAAAGTTTACTACTGTCAGGGCTCGCAAAATTTCAAAATCCCTGGTAGCCCTTCGGGCAGGCATTCTTCAGATTTTGGTAGCCAAAAAATGAATTTAACTAGCCCAAATAAAAGATATTTTATTTTTTCTTCAAAATCTCACGGTTCGGATTATATTACATTATCATATCACATTTTGAGTCACAGATCTGATCATTTTTCAGATGAGCAAAAAAAATATGGTTCTTTATTATTTAAGTAAGACTTATTATTTAAATAACAATTTACTACTTCGATAACACAGCAAAAAAATAGTAGCATATATAGGGATGTAACAATTCACTCAACTCACGATGAGATATAATTCATTATACTGATTTCACAATAATATTTTCTCACAATTTCTTTTTTTTAAAGGTGTTCTTTTGTTATTTCTCAGACCAAAAGAATCGCTCCTACTTTGTGAAATTGAAAATGTCAAACAATATACTAACTTGAAATTTTAAAACAAATCCCAAATCAAATAAATAAATAATACAAATAAAAGAAATTTCTCCATGCAAGTAAACTAAGGTTTTGCCTGTCTATTTAAATCACGATCCAAACAAAAATGCTGCATACATGTTATTTAGATTGTAAAATTTTGAAATTTGAAACAAAAACAAAATTGTCTGACTTTAGCTTTGTGATTCTACATAAAAAATCTGAACGAAACAAAAACAGCAGACGGGCTGAATGAGAGGCAAATGTCACTGTCTGACAGCAGGTGGTGCTTAAACAGCAGGTATTTATAGGCTGCTGCCCCTTTAAGACCGAATGCACGGATCCAATATAATAATGCACGTGCGATTTCTTTCTCCACTGTTTACGTTCATTTAAGACATGAAAATACTTGCCGAGATTATTTTGAGATAATTTTGCGTGTATGTGTCCCTTCAAGCTAAAGAGGAATCAATTCTGTATTCGTGCTCTGCCTAAAACGCCGCTCTGTATGTGTGCGCTTTGAGCGTGTGCGCGCGAGCACCGAACTGAATTCTTCATGCGCATAAATGGTTTAAAACGCTTGAATGTTTAAATTGGTAAGACTTAGAAACACATGTAAATGATAAACTATGATCCGTTTCACCCCTACAAGCGAGTGAACAACGCGAATCAAGGAAGGGATTTTATATCACTATTCAAGATAGCCCGTCGGGCAGGAGAGTGATACATTTTGGTAGCCCGACTGGAAAACACAATAGCCCCGGGACGTCGGGCTAGCGATTTGGTGAGCCCTGACTTTTATACTTAAAGTATACTTAAAAGTATCTTCACTTCTTCACTGAAGAAGGCGATTCGTGAGCGGAGAAGAGCAAGATTCATGCTTTCAAAGTGAAAGCTGTCTGTGTTAGTGAGCACAGCCTCAGTGACGCACACACAAATGCAATACTGTCAGCGATATGAAATCATTGGTGACAGCATTCTACTCCGATCCGCCAAAAAGGATGGAGCCGCTCAGTGTAACGAGGGGCGCAGATCCTTGTGTAAACACACCGGCGGATCAAAGTGCTGCAGAATGAGTGAGCACGTAGGCTCTGAGCCGGCATGGTATCACTCAAACCTGCTTGCTAAGCCCCGTGACTCCACTGTTTCTTTCTCCGAGCTCGCTTCATTGAAGAAAGCGATTCGCATGTGGAGAAGAGCGAGACTCATGCTCTCTGTGAGAGCATTCCGTCTCAGCGAGCTCGCGGCTCTGCGTGGGCGCTGCCCAGACAGGCGACGCACTCACTGTCCTTCTGCATTGTGCAGGACTTCCCGCACGAGCCACACTCGCGGCGCGACATTTGAAACAAGGTCGCTAGGAAATCTGCTCAGGAATTTGCTCTTTTAGGTGCCGGATGGCCACAGGAGAAAGCTTCTCGCTTCTTCCACTGCCGGGGATTCTTCTAAGGGAGGCGAGCTGCAGGCTGAGCTTCTTCCTTCTTCGGCTTCTTGATTGCAGAGTCAGTGAAGAGATGATCCTCGTCGCTGAAGGAGAATAATCTGATGAATGGCGCTCTGAGTCGATTTATATATGGGTCGGCTCCGCCCTTTCTGGTGGGCTAAAGCGGCATTGGTTTGTGCAGCTACACAAACGTGATCAAATCAGGCTTCAGTATAGAGTACAACAGGAGTTTTCCCCATAGCGTTATATGCAACGGGAGAGACCATTCTAAAGGGAACTGATGTTGTACTACTTCTGCTTCACAGGAAACATTTTAGACAGAGAGAGAGAGGCCATTTTAGGTTGGTCATTTCTTTTATAATGTATAGCCAGACCTTTGGCTTTGACTTTTAACTTTCGATTGAATGCCTGGACCTTTTTGCAGCTTTTTGTGGACAGGAACTACCTGGAAAAGGCCATCTTGTTGACATGCAAAGTGACCAACCACAATTCATTGAGTTTAAAGAGAAGAGAAGTTAAGGATTTTTCTCAAAAATGTGTTGAAGTCTTGAGCTCATTCACTTATCTCCAATAACCTAGCTGATGGGATTTATTATCATCTTGACATTTTTAGTAATCAAAAAGGACAACTTTTATTTTTTTAAATTTTATTAGTTTATTTTATTTCACAAATGAAGCAAGAGCTATAACACCAGTGACAAATTTTATTAAAGATACATTTTCTAAGATGGCAATAGCATTTTCAAAACAAACTACTGAT
This sequence comes from Sinocyclocheilus grahami, assembly GCF_001515645.1. Lineage (NCBI taxonomy): Eukaryota > Metazoa > Chordata > Actinopteri > Cypriniformes > Cyprinidae > Sinocyclocheilus > Sinocyclocheilus grahami. The sequence goes on along the minus strand of NW_015505523.1, from coordinate 577,137 downwards.
CAAATTAAAATGATATCTTATATACCATTAAAATATTTTTTCTTTCACACAAACATTAAACAGTGTGCAACTGTGTAAAATTAAACAAGTGAACTATGAGGGAACAATTAGTTTATAATTATGTTCAAAGTGCTGGGAAAACCATAATTAAGCCAATAAATTATGGGATTTATTTATTTATCTACACACTAATGACCCAAGATGTTAATGGTGCATTTCATTGAAAGCATTGATGGCACTGTTGCAGTACAATTGCTCGACATAACTTCATCAACAATTTTAATAGCAGTCAAGAATCTTAAAAATCCTTTAACTTATTGCACACACAACATGTCTTCAGTTGTGTTTTGGCTAGACAAGTAATAAAGCATAAAGTAAACAAATACCTTCATAGAGGCAGCAACCGGTAGCCTACTTACTTTACAGTAAAGGCAGAGCATGTAGATCGAAAAGCATTTCTAAAAATACTCAAATATGCTGAGAAATCTACAGAAATACTCTATTTATACTCTGCAAATATGATGGCATAGCTGACTGTTTCTTAAAAGGCTTCCCATAGCTGTAAGATGCACAGAGGAACCAGAAGATTGAGCCAAGGATAACCCAGCAGAAACACACTGATGGCAGAACAGGGCTCGATGCTGTCTGAAAGGCAAAGACAAGTTCAGGTTTAGGCAGAGAAAGTATTCATTTAGTTTTACATAGTGCCACAATACAGCTGCTTTACCTAGTTCAACAGACAGAGTCTTCTGGATCTTGGTTACTTTACAGATGAACGTTGTATTCTCAGTGACGGTGAAGCTCATAATGGTCAGCCTGAATCCATATGGCTCAAGCTCTGTCACAAACGTGTTGTGCCTGAACTTGGGTTCAGGCATGATTCCAGAGATGTTGGTGTTTATGATGATCTCCTTCTGGCCTTTAGACATGGAGAACTCATAGTCTGTGTGGTAGTTGTGTCTGGGCTCCAGAAGGCAGTCCACTCTGAGGTCGTTATCTTCCTCTTGGCATACTGTAATTACACTCTCTTCATCCTGACACAACACTGGGATCATCAGAACTGGAGATGAGAAATCATTGAGCCTGTTAGGTATTTGCCATATCTGCACAATGTTTTGTAAAAATCAAGAGTTGAGTACAGCACTACATTTAAAGTACTCCCCAAAATTATAGTTGTCATCATTTGCTCAATCTCATGCCTCCTCAACACTGACTTTCTCTCTTTTGAGGATTACAAAGGGTGAATCTTTGAATATTTGTAATTTTTGAACTGGATGTTAATTTTCCATTTAACAAAAGTGGGTTGGTAAATCTTCTTTTCAGCTATATGTGAGGTAATGTATTATTGATTGTGATACATTGTATCCATAGAAAAGTGTACTTATATATTTATATATTAAATATTACCGGTATATTATATATTATTATTGTTTTATATGTGTGTGTGTGTGTATATATATATATATATATGTGTGTGTGTGTGTGTGTGTGTATACAATTCTTATATATTCCTTAATCAAATAATTTCTGATTAAATCAAGAATTTGTTTCTTTTGTCAAGCAATTGACATTAGCAAACTGAAAGGTAGGAAAAAAGAGAACTGTTCAATATAGAATTAAAATGTATTTTTAGAGAATATTTTATATTTGAATGATTAGAATGGTAGCATATGAAAAGCAACATTAGGAAAACATCTTCATAATGTTCTTACCTCCCAAAGCAAGAATCCACCCAAACAGAGAGTTAATTGTATTCATTGCAAAACTCTAGGTAGAAAAAAGGAAAGAGGAGAGTTAAATATCACAGTACAGAATAAAAACATTTGAACATATATATAGATACTATTTGATTATCAAATGTGCTGTTATATAAAAAAAATATTCACAATATTATATTCACACGCTCTGTTTTCCCAGAGCGTGTGAAGGTCTAAATAACCTTCCTATGAAAAGCATTGCAGATGAATTAATAATTAGCTTTGAAATAACTATCTAGAGTGGTCAATAAATCTAGCCTGAAATCTAAAATGAAATGGTTTGGAAAAAATAGGAAAGCACACTGTTAAGCAAACCTGAATTTTAAAATGTTTAGTCTTGTCGATAGGTGGACCATCCATGAAACTGTGCTCTTCAGACAATAACAACAGTGCTGTAGCTCCATCTAACTGCCTCACACAGCATTTCACCTAACAGCATGAAGTACTGCACTGCAGTGGACTGCAGCAGCCCCTCCCATCGATGCTGCACTAATGCAACGCCTCAGACCACAACATATGAGAACATTATCATATGACCATAATATGTCTATTCACCTTCCCCAAGTAAAATACCCTGATGAGAATCATGAAGGCTTTTTGCTGCTTCGATGAGCCCAATGTCATTCTTTTATGTAAAATACATTTTACTGACAGGCATGCAATTTTCTGACAGGATGTACATTATCTTGTATATCATAAAAGCTGATCTGCTCTGTGTAATCCTCAATCACAGGCCAACTCTTTTGTTGCCAGAGCAGGCATGAGGTTATAGTTTCCATACATTTACCTTTCAGAGGCTTTATGGTCGTGCTGTTTTAATCCCAGTCTGTGATGTTTTTCATTTGGCAGGACACCTTCTCCTGTGGTTCATAAAGCTTCAGCTCTATGGAGAGTGGAAGGAGAAGAAGGAGAGAGGATTCGAGAGAGGAGAGAAGGAAAACCGTTTGTCTCCCCCTTTTGAGAGAACTAGAAAATGCTATTTACCAAATGTTATGCAGAGTTTCCCACGATTCATTTTGCCTTGAGCTACCAGGGAATTCCAAGTATAACAAGTATTTATTTACAAGATGTTTCAGTATTTATGTTTGCTATTACACTACTGTTCAAAATTTGGGGTCCAGTTTTTAAATGTTTTTAAAAGAAGTCTCTTGTGCTCACTAAGGTTGCATTTATTTGATAATATATCACAAATATTGTGAAATATTGTTACAATTTAAATCACTGTTTTCAATTTTAATATATTTTAAAATGCAATTTATTACTGTGGTAGCATTTTCAGCATCATTACTCCAGTCTTCAGTGTGACATGATCCTTCAGAAATCATTTCAATATGCTCAAGAAAAATGTCTAATTATTATCAATGTTGAAAATGTTGTGCTGCTTAATATTTTTGTGGAAACCATGATAAATTCTTTTTAGGATTCTTTGATTAGTAGAAAGTTCAAAAGAACAACAAACTTTTGTAACATTATAAATGTCTTTATTGTCACTTTTGACCAATTTAATAGTGTAGTTTACCAGTTTGTTGTAATGAATCAGTCACTGATCAACACTTATACAGCATTTATTATATTAGTTATTGTAAATGTTGGTCAATTTATGGTCAATTTTTTTATTGATACATTTCAACATATAAAATTCCATATGTTAACATTAGTTAATATGTTTGGAACCAACAATAGTATTTTTAAATTAACATTAAAAAACAAAATCATTTCATTAAGATAAACACATGTTTGTTCATGGTTAGTTCATGATACCCAACCATAAATAAATGCGTACCATAAATTGCTGTTGATTTAGAAGGCCAATAATGGAAAACCTTAAGGTATGGATTACTTTTTTATAAACATGTATCAATTTCTGAAAAGAAGTAAACATCAGCAGAAAAGAATAAAGAATATTGTTCTTTTCAATATTTGCAGTGGGCCATCATTTCCTAAATATGATATATATAAACATTAATACGATCGATGTTTATTTTTCTTAAATATATATATATATATATATATATATATAAGAAATTTAAACATTGATCATATTAATCAAAATAAATATCTTTGCTTGTGCTTTTTGACTTCACTATTTATCATTACTACATTACTTATTGAAGTAAATACATCAGATCTGTTGTGCCCTGACAGCTGCCAATCATTTGGTTCTCTTGCATTTTATTTTCAGTAAACACTGTGGGTGTGCCCTAGTGAACTATTTGTTTGTTGCTCTTTGCATTTCAATTAGAGCACAAATTAGCATGTAAAAGGCCTTTATTGTCATTTTCTAAGATGGATGCAGGCATATTCAATACCGCTAAAATTTCAGTCAATCTGCACCACAGACAAATGCTGTTTCTAGACAGGTGAATATCACACACACCAGTGTTTATTGTTGCTTTATTTTCCATGGGAATGAATGATTATTTATTTAAGAGATTAAAGAGAGTGACATCTCCAGTGTTTCCTTAAGTGACAATGTATGGTTTTTGAAAAGCACTGAAGTTGAGAATTAATTCCACTGATTTATTTTGAATTGTTAATTTGTCTCGGCTGATAACAACGCTGCTGGAGTGTGAAAAGGATGTTTTACATTTGAAAGGATTTCAAAATAAGCCATGACAACCTGCCCTTCACATCAAATGAAGAGATTAATTCATCTGAACCATACAAATGTTGCTCATTAATTTATTGCTTTGGAGTCCCAACAAATTGAGATGAAAAATGCCTATTTAATTGTATTTAATTAACACAAAAAAATAAAATGACAACAATGAATTTCACAATACTACCCAAAGTATCATAGGAATACATTCTAATCTGATTTAAGCTGTAAGCAATGTTTTCATCAGTATGTTATAATGGCAAGGCAAATATGTTGCAATTTACAATCTAAACTTAAAAATTCTACTCAATTTTAGTAATTTTTATTGAGTTTTTATTCATTCTCTGAACCATTTGATCGTATGTAGAGTCATGGCCGTTTTTCATCCTTAATTTAAAAAAGTGCAATTTAGTTTAATGAAGCAATTACGTTTTTATTTATTGGGATGAAATGTTTACAGTGCATTACGGTATGTACTGAAATTATTAACAAAAACTGCCCTGCCTTCCACAGGGTTTGCACAAATGTTTTGACAAAAGTATGTAATGTAATGTAATTCTATACAGTAGGCCTACTAAAGTGATGTTAGCCTATACGATTGCAGTGTCTTAATTATACTGCATTTTACATTATATTAGAACATAAAGATAGTCCTTTCTTTATTATTGTTTGAACATTGGACACTGCAATGCAGTTCTGAAATTGCATGTTCATTTTTTGAGCACCAGAGGGAGGTGTAGGACTAGCTACACCTTTTACACGAGCTTGCACAATAAATTCCCTTTAAATGTATACCCCAAAATGCTTTACAAACCAGAATGTGGGCGTTATCACACATTAAAACTGTTCAGTGAGAGACCACACTGTTGAATCGCGCGATGAGTTATTACTTGTATTGCTCCGCCTGAAATGTGATCCATTAATCGTATTGCCCTTAATCACCGGGCGAATCAGACGAGAGCTGCAAGTTGGGCGCAACTTTGAATCCTGTGCTGGTTCGCGTAATTAATTTTACGTTTCTTAAACATCCTACAGTTTAACAGGGACCAGGGTTTATGTTAGGTAAAGCAAATACGACGAATTTCCTCAGAACAGTTGATGCTTTTAGAGACTTTTGTCAGAAGCGCATGGATGAGGATAACCTCTTCAGGACGATAGGTCAACAACTGAGTGAAGAAAACCCGTTCACTCTTTAGTCTAGGCTGCAACTGGACAGAGACCTGAAGTTTATGTTGATACGGTCTTCCATTCTTCTTTAATCTCGGTGCTTTAAGCTGATTTGTGTTCGATCCGCTACCCACGCGCGCAGTTCAAAGTGCGCCTCGATGCGCGTAATTGTTTTACTCAATCGGGAGTATTGAAGGGTTCGGTCCAGCGCCTGGTGCTCATACGGACTGGCTGACAAGTTCAAATTAAGAATTGGACATCTAAATACCTTCAGTTTTCCTGTCACATCTCAATAAATGGGGAACCTGGATAATTGTTCTCTAAGGGACTGTGCTTTCTGTTAAACTCATACCGCACCACTCGTTTTGAAATCGGTGCATCTTAAACAAGACCATGATGTTTATGAAATTGTTTGTTCCACTGATGTCCATCGGTTTGATACGAGGTAAGACAGACTCTTTCTTCTTAGTGTTCTTTAACGCCTCTCTGTCTCAATTTACGTTGTCAGTCACTTCTATGTTGTTTTTCAAAACATTACGTACTATTTAAAACAATTATTGAAACAATAACAGCTAAATAATTCATTAAAACTGCATTTAAATTATGAATAGCAGTAGTAATAATAATAATATTCAATTAATTATCAATAATAATAATAATAATAGTAATAAAAACAGCAACAATAATCATTTAGAAAATGCTGTTTCTTTATCATTTGACTTAGACATTAATAATTGTGTGCTATTTTTTAGAGGTTCACCATGCAATTTATCATAGAACTGATATTAAAGAATCAATTATGTAGAAAAGTGTTACTTGGTTAAAAACAAAATATTGGTCAAACTTGTAGTTGGTAACTCTTCAATATTGACCAGTGTTGTTTTTCTGACCAATAGCCTACCAATTATTTTAATCTGTCTTATTACTGATATGCAGAATTTTTCATTGTTTTATTTCTGCTTATTGACACAGTGCTATTTAAATTCGCCATGCTTCCTGTAGAACATACATGAATTGACGAAAAGTGTTCATACAGTGCCGTGAAAAGGTTTTTGGCCCCATTGCTGTTTTTTTTTATTTTTTGCATATTTGTCACACTTAAAAGATTCAGATCATCAAACAAATTTTAATATTACACAAAGATAATGCAAGTAAATACAAAATGCAGTTTTTAAATTATGATTTCATTTATTAAGGGAAAAAGCTGTCCAAACCTACCTGGCCCTAAGTGAAAAATGAATGGCCCCCTCCTGCTAAATCATGAACGATCTGTGATTAACCACATTATTTTAGAAAGCTGAGTTAAATTTCACTAGCCAAACCCAAGCCTGATTACTGCCAGACCTGTTGAATCAAGAAATCACTTAAAGGGGTCATATGAGTTATTTTAAAGATCATTATTTTGTGTATTTGGTGTAACAGAATATGTTGACATGCTTTAATGTTCAAAAAACACATTATTTTTCAAATACTGTACATTATTGTAGGTCCTCTGTGCCCCGCCTCTCTCAAACGCTTCGTTTTCTACGTAGGCCCTCCTTCCGACAAGCGCAGTCTGCTCTGATTGGCCAGCTGACCCAGTGCATTGTGATTGGCCGAGCACTGCAAGCACTCGTCGGAAATGTAACGCCCCTTACTATAATCGCGAGCTTCATCTTTCAAAATAAATGTAAAGACAGTAAATAATGTCATAAGTTTTACCATCAGTTCAAGCCTGAAAGGGGAACAGAGTCACGTGACAGACACAGTGATGAAGCTGGTATGTGTTTGCAGTACACAAGCCACAGTTAAGACAGCTGACTCCACTGTGATGTGACCCTGTCTCTCTCTCACACACGCGCGCACACACACACACACGATGCGCAAAACTCCGCATTTGAACAGTCAATAGCAAATACTTAAACTAATAACAAAACATACTTACAGTAGCTGATTCAGAAGCGCCAGATTGTCATAGCAAAGTCAGAATTACCTCCTCTCCTAGGTTCACGAAATGGTCGTCCATAAAATGCATTGCTGTTCTGTTGTAAGTAATCTTAAAGATTCCTAAATGCATCTACTTTCGGAAGGCCAAATAAAGGGCTTTTGCTTTCGCCTAGAAACACACAGTGTCTCCCTAACATGGCTGCATCAACACTAACTGCCGTTACAAAAACCACGCCTTCTTTCTTTGCGTGAACATTTGGGCGGCATTACGCAAATCTTCCCACATAGTGAGGTAGATATGTGGGGGCGTGTT
>NW_015505523.1:550995-568457 GCF_001515645.1 Sinocyclocheilus grahami | reverse complement strand
ACCACGCCTTCTTTCTTTGCGTGAACATTTGGGCGGCATTACGCAAATATTTCCACATGGTGACGTAGATATGTGGGGGCGTGTTAGAATGAGTCGTTTTAGGGGGGCATGGCAGAGTCTTGACTTTGATAAAGAATATCTCTTTGGTTTTGAGACTTTAGTCTTTGCAACTTCAGGGATCTTATCTATGCACAATCAGCTTGTAACACTCCAAAGAGAAGGGGAAACTTGAAATCGCATCATATGACCCCTTTAAATAGAACCTGTCTGACAAAGTGAAGCATGCTTAAAGAGCAACACAAAGTCCGGACTTAAATCCAATTGAGATGCTGTGGCATGACCTTAAACAGTCCATTCATGCTCGAAAACCCTCCAATGTGGCTGAATTAAAACAATTTTTCAAAGAAGAGTGGGCCAAAATTCCTCCACAGGCACACAACACTTGATTGCAGTTGTTGCTGCAAAGTGTGGCACAACCAGTTATTTGATTTAGGGGGCAATTACTTTTTCACGTAGTGCCAGGCAGGTTTGGACAGCTTTTTTCCCTTAATAAATGAAATAATTATTTCAAAACTGCATTTTATTTACTCTGGTTATCTTTGTGTGATATTAAAATGTGTTTGATGATCTGAGTCTTTTAAGTGTGACAAATATGCAATTTTTTTTTAAATAAAAACAGGAAGGGGGTAAAAACCTTTTCACGGCACTGTATATCAGTAATAATATAGTCGGCAATTTGAGTTGAATTACTGGAATAAATGAACTTTTCCACGACATTCTAATTTATTGAGATGCACCTGTATTTACAGCTTTCAGCTTTTATAATTGAAAATTTTTATCATAATTCATGTAATGCAAGGGTCTGGTTGAGCATGAACCACTATAATTACTTCCGTTCTGGCACTAAACATGCTGTGTGGTATTGAACTAGATTTACCAATGTAAATGTAACATCAGGATCACTGCTTGTGATGTAAGAGCGTAAGTCTGCAGAGTCTGCCTTTTTACAAACACATGGGCCGTCTGAGATTTCCTAGACACTATGCTACACTTAAGAAAAACATCTGGTGTATTGTGATTGTTTTTTTCCCCGTGAAAGTGAAGGCAATCCGCTTGTGTTGGGGAGTAAATCAACAGCTCAAGCAGTCACATGTGCAGCGTGCTGGATTTATCTGTATAGTGGGATTTGCAGCAGTATTTTCTTTGTGCTGTTTGTACTCAGCTATTAATGAGAACTTGCAATTTTAAAATCCCTGTGAAATATGAATGCATTCTTCCATTTGTAGCTCTAATTAGAAGGAATTATTGAAGAAAATTGTATATGTGTGTGTGGCCTGTCTGGTGTTAAGCATTGTCTGGTCCTGCTGTGGCTGATCCTGACCCACTTTCCCCCCTTACTATCAGCACTCCCGCTTTAACTGCCACTGAGCACACGCTCCCACCATCTGTTATCCCCTGGCCCATTGCCATGGCAATACTGGGAGTCTTTTCTAAACAGGCGATGCAGTAGTCCGTGGGTAATGTAGTAAAGGGCTGAACTCCAGCAACAGGTCATTGTACTAAAACCACGGCGTTGGCATAAGCCAGCTCAGTACATGCGACGCAGCCCTCTGAGCTTGAGTAATGATATGCTGTGATTAAGTTGAGGGACTAATCGCTAACATGATTCAACTGTACCAACCCACCAGACGCAAAAAAGTACCATGGGGTAAAAATTCATTAGAAATGGATATCAAATAAATCTGGATTAAGAGTGTTCTGTAGTGGTGGGGATTTTGATTCATCTCAGTGACTTTTGAAGCCATTCACCGAAAAGATTTGTTCAGAGTTGTTCACTGATTCATTCAGTAACCCTTTCTGCGGGTCACCAATCTGTGATGACAAGTTAGAATGAGTCTTTGAATCGTTTATTCAGTTGATTCATCTTTCACGACTCATAGTATTCTCTATTTTAATTTGTGTGTTTATAAATCTACTATGAAATTCCAGATGCACAAGCATCCCAAGCAAGTTACAGCACTGTTAGTTAGAGAGTTTTTATTTATAACATGCTTTATTATTATTATATTAATATTTTGATTTAGTTGTATTTTTTTAATTTTGTGTTGGGTCATTCTTGAACGATTCGTTCATTTTGAACGGGAGTGATTCATTCAGTCGCGCATGCGCAACATCCTATAGGTTCTGTACTGGAATTAGTCAAATAGTTCACCTGTTTCGAGTCTTCGGGTTTTTCCGAGTCATTCGTTCATCACGTGACAGCCCCATACACTTAACCAATGCAGTCTGAGCCGGAAAGAGAATTGATTAGTTCATCTTGAGTCTTCGGGTTTTTCCGAGTCATTCGTTCATCACGTGACAGACACCTTTGTTTAATCCCCTACAGTTAATGCCACTACAGTAGATTAAAAAATATGAATTGATCATTTGCTTTATAGGCGGAAACATGGCCACTATATATATATATATTTAGTTAGCTATAGGTAGATATAAAAGCCATTTTAGGACTAGTTTTTGCATTACAGAATTGAGAAGTAAAATATGCATAGTTGTCCTAAAATACATAAGGAACAATGTTTTATATTGGAGTATTTATATTTTTATTTTATTTTGTATTGGAGTATTTATATTGTTTTATATTTTACTTTTGATATTGGAGTAAAATTTGACCTAGGCATGTTTTTGGCATGTTTTATGAGATTCACCCTTAGTAATTGTGCCTTGGCTTTGTTTGAACAAGCCTTTGAGAAATGTGTTTGTTGCAAAGATAGTGCCATAGTACAAACATATTTGTACATTTGCATGACACTTTTGGTTGGACATTTGTCAGATTTTTTGTATGAATCAAACAAAGTATGCAGAATTTAGTTTGGATTGCTGCATCTATACTGTTTTGGATAATGCAGTCTCTCATTTAATCTACTTTATCCTTGAGGAGTTCCCAAAATAGAACATCACTAGGGGTGAAACTGGAGCATGAATTCTGAACTGTTGTCAGTAACAACCACAGAAAATGGTTTCATGTCATCTTGACTTCATGTCATCTTGATATAGAAAGAATCACAGCTAAGGAAACAGCAGGATGTTTAGCAGCTGGAGACCTTCATTAACAACGATCTCAGTTGATTTCTAAAATGATTAACAGCATCAGAAATTTGATGTGTGTGAAAAATGTGAAGAGTGTGCAGGTTTTTTCTTACAGCACCTGAGAAATCATTTTTTCTACATGTCAGTTAACATAATGTGTATCAGAACTCACTTTAGTATGAAAATAATTGCTAAGAACATAACTAAATGTAATATAGATGTGAAATGCCATGTAGAAAGTTCTTGACTTTTTGAATAATGAAAAGAGAACTTGCAATTTTAAAATCCCTGTGAAATATGAATGCATTCTTCCATTTGTAGCTCTAATTAGAAGGAATTATTGAAGAAAATTGTATATGTGTGTGTGGCCTGTCTGGTGTTAAGCATTGTCTGGTCCTGCTGTGGCTGATCCTGACCCACTTTCCCCCCTTACTATCAGCACTCCCGCTTTAACTGCCACTGAGCACACGCTCCCACCATCTGTTATCCCCTGGCCCATTGCCATGGCAATACTGGGAGTCTTTTCTAAACAGGCGATGCAGTAGTCCGTGGGTAATGTAGTAAAGGGCTGAACTCCAGCAACAGGTCATTGTACTAAAACCACGGCGTTGGCATAAGCCAGCTCAGTACATGCGACGCAGCCCTCTGAGCTTGAGTAATGATATGCTGTGATTAAGTTGAGGGACTAATCGCTAACATGATTCAACTGTACCAACCCACCAGACGCAAAAAAGTACCATGGGGTAAAAATTCATTAGAAATGGATATCAAATAAATCTGGATTAAGAGTGTTCTGTAGTGGTGGGGATTTTGATTCATCTCAGTGACTTTTGAAGCCATTCACCGAAAAGATTTGTTCAGAGTTGTTCACTGATTCATTCAGTAACCCTTTCTGCGGGTCACCAATCTGTGATGACAAGTTAGAATGAGTCTTTGAATCGTTTATTCAGTTGATTCATCTTTCACGACTCATAGTATTCTCTATTTTAATTTGTGTGTTTATAAATCTACTATGAAATTCCAGATGCACAAGCATCCCAAGCAAGTTACAGCACTGTTAGTTAGAGAGTTTTTATTTATAACATGCTTTATTATTATTATATTAATATTTTGATTTAGTTGTATTTTTTTAATTTTGTGTTGGGTCATTCTTGAACGATTCGTTCATTTTGAACGGGAGTGATTCATTCAGTCGCGCATGCGCAACATCCTATAGGTTCTGTACTGGAATTAGTCAAATAGTTCACCGGTTTTGAGTCTTCGGGTTTTTCCGAGTCATTCGTTTCATCACGTGACAGCCCCATACACTTAACCAATGCAGTCTGAGCCGGAAAATGAATTGATTAGTTCATCTTGAGTCTTCGGGTTTTTCCGAGTCATTCGTTCATCACGTGACAGCCCCATACACTTAACCAATGCAGTCTGAGCCGGAAAAAGAATTGATTAGTTCATCTTGAGTCTTCGGGTCGTGACAGCCCCATACACTTAACCAATGCAGTCTGAGCCGGAAAATGAATTGATTAGTTCATCTTGAGTCTTCGGGTTTTTCCGAGTAGATCGTTCATCACGTGACATCTGTCTTTATTAAAAACTGGTTTGACAAAGGTGTAATTTTTGTTTTAGATTTGTTAAAAAAGGATGGTAACTTCTATTCCTATTCCGAATTTTCCGAAATCCACAAAAAAAGTGGATACCTCACCTAGTGTATGAATGGGTTATTAATTCTATTTCACCTAAACTGTTACATTTGGGCAAATTGTTACAGATCTTCAAAATGTGAAATCTGGAGCTTTCTAATGTTAAATGTAACAATTTCTGGATTAGAAAAATCCTTATTAAGAACTTTAGTTGTCATCCTAAAGCATTTTATAAGTGGAAAATAAATTACCCTTTTCTTTCTACTATTAAAATATGGGCCGGTATTAACAAGTTTCTGTTACCTAACAAGATGAAAGAACTTTACTATAAGATTCTTCATATGTACTATCCCGATTGTATTTTTTTTTTACATTTCAGTTCTCCAATTGTATCATGTTCCAATCATTATGTTCTCTTGTCATTCTTGAATTTTGCATGGCTAAGCATAACAACTGCAGATATCTAAATTAGAAAAAAAAATCAATAATACTAGCCTTCCAGACAGATGTGAAAGGAACAAACAAGATTTCAGGAAAAAAATATGTGTTTTATTCAAACACTGTCTAAGCAACACCAATCTCATCTCATCTGGCTGTCATCCTCTGTACATCTGAGTTGATTGAGCATACACAAATCCGACATTTCATCATGAGAAACCCAATAAACCAAGCCAAAAGAGAGATATCAAACTCGAGTGTTGTAGAGCAGTGTCACTGCATGTAATGGTAGGTCCACTGGTGAAAGTTGATAACCCTGCCTGATGGTATTATTCACTGAGAGGGCTCTCACGGCTTACTGGCACATCATATTAAGTATGATAGCTTGCTTAAGGCAGCATGCTGCTGTAGTGATCAGCTTTGGTTAGCTTCATCCACTACTAGTATTAAAGCGGAAGTGTGTAATATCCACGCCACTAAAGTCACCAAACAGTATAATGACCAATAATGGACAGTATTGTCATTGGATAATCCTGCTTCCAACCCGACTCCATTGGTTGAGTATAGAGCCAAAGTTGTCTATTTTCTCTGCATATCAAGCTGGAATAGAGTAAGTATTTTAACATTGAAATTCAAATATTATTTCATCAAGATATAGACAAGGCTGTGTAGATATGTTTCTGTTCCCTGTTATGTTTGCTATAAAATTAGATTATGACATCTGCCATACCTGCAGGCTTATATGCATGACAGTATATTTTCAAACAAACGGATACAAGTGTCCTTTGTGTATTTCAAGAAGTGATTATCACAGAAAGGAGAGAATTTCTTATTAAAACTTTTAATTGACGGCTACATGTGTTATGTTGAGTTTGAGGATTGTCTTTGAACGATTTCTTTTAGAAAATTAGGAACAGACTTGAATGTTGTTTTTCTGCTATTACAATGGCTTGTTGGCGTATTAAAGCAATGCGCAGCGCTTTTGCAGATATCGCCAGCTTTGCCTGTCTGCTTTTAGATTAACAGCCTAGTGCTGAGAGATAGAGCAAATTGTGATGAGTATCATGATGGACGAGAAATGCTTTTGTGTTTCTGATGGTACTGTTAAAATAATTGCTGTTTCACACATTCACAAGACGTAAGGCAGCACAAGCTATCTATTTTAGTCTTCATGAGCTGTTCACAGATTTGGTTTGAACTTTTTGTTAGCGTGATGAAGACTTCACATCCTTTGACTTCACATCCTTTATCTCTGCTTGGGTTTAAGACGTTGCTTTCCATAGGTACTTCATTAGTATCAAACCTGTGAGATGCTAGATCACCATGATTCTAATAAAGGGGGAAATTAAAGAACAGAGTTCATTTCACTCTCCTAAGACCTATGATAACTGTCCCGGGTAACGTAGAAGAGTGTATTATAATCAAAAATCTTCTTGAACATTCCTATGGAAATCGGCAGGGCTCAACTTCGAGGATAAAAGGGTACCTGAGATATGCTCACTCCTGATCCTAGCACAAGTAGTGAAGCAGAAAAGGGACATTTCACAATTTAGTTGGGCAAAAGCAATTGACTTGCATATAAACAGGCATTTTTTTTAGTTCTGAGTCATGTGAGGGTGGGACTGGAAACTAAATGTTTGATCACTCATCATCAGGTAGTAAAATTACTACAAGAGGCTGCACTCTCAGTATGAAAGCTGTCACTGGGGCAGTGCCTTTTCAAAAGGTACACTTTTGTACCATTTAGGTAACAATATGCACATTTTACTAATATGTACCTAAATTAAGGTACCAATATTGACCCTTTTGGTAAAAGCAACTAGTGACAGCTTTCATACCTTTATTTCCAAGGGGGTGAGTGAATAATAATGTTTTGAACTGTTCTTGATGTTGAGACTGTAGCTGGGTTTCCATCCAAAGTTGCGAATTTAACTTGGGCGCAAAATAGGAATATCACATAAAACAAGCACCGTTTCCATCCAACGAATCAAAACGTACAAAATCATCACTTCCTGATAAACTGTAAATCACTAAGAAAAGTAGGAGAAGCCACTGAATATAATAATTTTCATATATAAATTACTTGCGCAGCCCGATCTCATGAAAGTACGTATAAATAGTACACCAAATAAAAACAAAAACTCATGGTATTTATACGTAAAAATTGACTTTCGCAATGGGTAAGATTAGGGTTGTAGGGTGGATCCATATCATATGTACACGAATACTGCGTGTCATATGCACGCCAACAAATTTTGTATCATATGCACGTGAAAACTGCGTATTATATGCACGCCAAACACGTGCATATCATATGCACGCCAAAGTACATTTTTGTGTATCAATAACTCAAGTTTTTGTTTTTATTTGGCATACTATTTATACGCATTTTCATGAGACCGGGCTCAGGAATTTATAATGCATTTCCATCTCCCATTATTCACATTAACCCTTTTTAGCAGAAGTCAGAAGTCAGTTTTTGCAAATTAAGGGATTTTTATTCTAAATTTGGCGTTTCCATCACTTGTTTCTGCTGCGATACCCTTTGCTCGTTTGCATACAATGTCTGTGATGAAATTATCCATATTTAAAACTTCATAAACTGTAATCTCTAGCTTCTGCTAACTGTTGTGAGCATTCACTAGAGTGGTGTTACAGTGAATGAGAAGTGATGAACACAGAAGCACAGAGAAGAGAGCAAAACAAAACACTGGTCACGAATTAGGATTTGTAAAGAAAAATGTCAGACGATTGATGCACATCTTTCTCATTAAATCGTTGTATTCCACCTCGTACCGTTACAATTGATAGAATCACTTAAGAGAATTTGCTGTAGGCCTAGTCCACATAATAATATGCAATAAAACAATATACAATATGATTTGTTAACATGTAGGCTACCTAGGAGCTTAATGCATGAATCCGTGAGTACAGTTTACAAACCCGAGGGAACGGATTCCGAAAGCGTGCGCACAGATTATGAATTTGTGGGTACGGATTCAAAAACCGAAGGTACGGTTTACAAAATCTGAGCGCACAGATTGGAAATTCGTGGGTACGGTTTATTAATCCGTGGGCACGATTTGTTAAACCGAGGGAACAGCTTAAGAATTTGTGAGTACGGTTTAATAGGAATATCACATAAAACAAGCACCGTTTCCATCCAACGAATCAAAACGTACAAAATCATCACTTCCTGATAAACTGTAAATCACTAAGAAAAGTAGGAGAAGCCACTGAATATAATAATTTTCATATATAAATTACTTGCGCAGCCCGATCTCATGAAAGTACGTATAAATAGTACACCAAATAAAAACAAAAACTCATGGTATTTATACGTAAAAATTGACTTTCGCAATGGGTAAGATTAGGGTTGTAAGGTGGATCCATATCATATGTACACGAATACTGCGTGTCATATGCACGCCAACAAATTTTGTATCATATGCACGTGAAAACTGCGTATTATATGCACGCCAAACACGTGCATATCATATGCACGCCAAAGTACATTTTTGTGTATCAATAACTCAAGTTTTTGTTTTTATTTGGCATACTATTTATACGCATTTTCATGAGACCGGGCTCAGGAATTTATAATGCATTTCCATCTCCCATTATTCACATTAACCCTTTTTAGCAGAAGTCAGAAGTCAGTTTTTGCAAATTAAGGGATTTTTATTCTAAATTTGGCGTTTCCATCACTTGTTTCTGCTGCGATACCCTTTGCTCGTTTGCATACAATGTCTGTGATGAAATTATCCATATTTAAAACTTCATAAACTGTAATCTCTAGCTTCTGCTAACTGTTGTGAGCATTCACTAGAGTGGTGTTACAGTGAATGAGAAGTGATGAACACAGAAGCACAGAGAAGAGAGCAAAACAAAACACTGGTCACGAATTAGGATTTGTAAAGAAAAATGTCAGACGATTTTGATATTGATGCACATCTTTCTCATTAAATCGTTGTATTCCACCTCGTACCGTTACAATTGATAGAATCACTTAAGAGAATTTGCTGTAGGCCTATTCCACATAATAATATGCAATAAAACAATATACAATATGATTTGTTAACATGTAGGCTACCTAGGAGCTTAATGCATGAATCCGTGAGTACAGTTTACAAACCCGAGGGAACGGATTCCGAAAGCGTGCGCACAGATTATGAATTTGTGGGTACGGATTCAAAAACCGAAGGTACGGTTTACAAAATCTGAGCGCACAGATTGGAAATTCGTGGGTACGGTTTATTAATCCGTGGGCACGATTTGTTAAACCGAGGGAACAGCTTAAGAATTTGTGAGTACGGTTTATAAACTGAGGGGACGGATTGTTTTTTTTTCTCCTACAGGTGACGTCCCGGACTCCGTAGAAAATGCCTATTTTGAGTGGAAGCAGAAACAAGCTGTTTTTCGGGCCTGTGTCTTTAAATGCAAATGAGCTGCTGCTCCCCGCCCCCTTTTCCAGAATAGAGTGCCTTTCTGCTCTATCTGCTAAAAACATCTGTTTTGGTTCTGATCATCATGTTTATCGTGCTGAAATCATGCCATATGAGTTTAAACTTCAGATATATGGTTTTCTGAGTGCACACATCCGAAGCACATGTACAGAAAGCGGCTGTCACAGCATGTGAGTACTAAACTAAGTTCTCATTCACACACAAGTTTACGTTAAAAACACACGAGTTACAAAAACAGTCGGTTATGACTGGGAAGGTAAACAGCTGGGAAATAAATAGCTTGTTTATTTTAGATCTGTGTGGCAGCAGCAATATACAGTAGCCTAAATAAATCAATAAATCCACTGCTCTCTTGTCTCCTCTGAGGCTGAGACTCTAAATAGTGTTCTGTGCTCGTCTGTGCAGCCAAAGGCAGAACAGTTAGCGTGTTTTGCTCAAACTTTCGCCATTGGCATTAGAGCTGGTACAGCATTGTCGCTTGCAAAATCAAAGTGACGGTGCCGTAATGTTATAATGAGATCCCTTTGCCACGTCACCAAGGGAGCGAAATCAGACGTGCTCGCTCAGACTCTTGCAAATAAAGGCTTACCAAAACAAAGTGATTGGGTTAATCTTTTTCACGTTTCCTTGGTTGGTAGATGCACCAGGGACCTGATTATAGCACTTAAAACCTTTTCATGATATGTCACCTTTAATTACACATTTTTTTCTCAGTAACTGTAACTGATTACAATTTACATTTATTTTGTAATTAAGTTATGTAATTTAGTTACATGTAACTAGTTACTTCCCAACACTGCTTGTTCATAGGTGTTGGATACACTGTAGCTCTCGTTCCTCAAAGCTTTTAATCAGCTCAGAGACCAGAGCTCATCAGTCCACCAGAAGACTGGGCAGAGTGACATTTACGACTCTAGAGCAGCCATGTTTGAATGACAGGTGTGCTTTAGGTATTATAATATATACTATATTGCAGTAAAGTTGTGTAAGCCCTCTGCTTGCTTTAGAAAACTTAAAATTACATCTGCATAGCGGTGCATTTTATCATATCTTTACCCATTTTAAATTCAACAGTAAATGCTCAACTAGTGTCTGAACACTTGGGATATTGCATACTTTCATGATACTTTTATGGGGCTTTTGCATCGTTTCGATCATTCATCATTTCATTGTGGTTCCATGGAACAAAACTGAATTGCATGGAAAGCAGTGTTGTTCATTCAGGTTTGGAATGAGGGTGAGTAAATAATGACAGAATTTTGGGAGAACTAATCCTTTAATATCATAAGAGGCAAAGCTGTGAAACTCTGTTTGCTTTTTTATTATGCAACAAATGTCTGAACAAGTTTCTGAGCTGACAGTGCGTGCTGTGTGGAAATGTCTGTGTCTTTTCCAGTTGACTCACGAATGCAGTGAGGAGACTGGACAGCTGAACAGCAGTTTGGACTGTGTTCTTGGTCCTCTTTGTTGACAGAGGGCTTTCAATTCTCATTAGCCTTTGTGCTCAGTGTCATGACAGCTGACTTACGAAGCCCAGCGTGTCAGGTCATCATGTCCAGATGACAAATCCTGTTTTAGTTTCTGTCACAGATTTAAGTCCTTGTGAGAAATTTCGTGTTTTCATCAACTTGTAATTTGGTACTTCTATTGAAAGTGGCTTCTGTTCATTTGTGTGTATGTGTGTGTGTGTGTGTGTTTGAGTCGACATTGGCAAATCAGCTGATGAATATATAGCCTGGTATTGTAAGATCTCTGTTTGTTACACTATTTAATGATTATACTTGATTTAATTCACTTTTTTCTAGTAACACAAAAAATGTTGTAACACTTCATTTTGCGGTTACAATTAGTGAGAACTTGCTCATTTTTATCTCACAGTTCACCCTTTTTTCTTGAAATTATGAGAAAAAAGTCAGAATTGTGAGATATAAACTCAGAATTCTGACTTTCTCAAAATTCAGAGTTTATATCTCATCATTTTATTTTTCTTTGTCTCTGCCACAAAATAAAAAAGCAATTTTTATCTCACAGTTCAGACGTTTTCTCTTACAGTTGCAGATTTATATCTCACAATTCACACAAAGTTTATATCTGGAAATTCTCAGAATTGCAAGAAAGAAGTCTGAATTGCAAGATAAAAAGTTGCATTTACCCCCTTTTTAATCCTGTGGTGAAAACAAGCTTCCATAAAACTCCTAGAAAGAAAAATGTCATAAAATTCATAAAAGTCTTCTAAAGACATGCAGTAATTTTATGTGAAAAACAATGTTCACATCATGAATATGTCACATCTTTTCACTGAAACTGATGGTTATGTTCATAAAAACATTTGTTTGTGAATCAGACTGATCCGGTTCTTGAGTTCAGTGCTGCTCTCAAATTATCAGAATGTGAATAATGACTTGTAATATAGCATATGAATCATCTCAAAAACTGAACGTGCTCTAAAATAATGATTAGGCTACTTACTGCTTTGAGTGCTGAATCTTTAAGGTAATAAAATGTAATATAATCCTGAGCTGCACACACACCACTGGTTCTCTGCTCGTCTGCTCCCAAATATGATCTGCAAATGTAATGGATATCACAAACAGTAAATGATTTCTAGAGTAACTGTTTATCTGTTAATGACAAAGGGCGTGCGGATGGCATCTCTCTGTATGTAGGTATCTATAATGCAGGTTAATGCAGCATCATGCATAGGGCGGTGTACTAATGTTCTCTCATGCGGTTGGAAGCAATGCTGAACTTCAATATCCTGAGTGCTGTAATCTACTGCTGTCGCTAACCTCCTCTAACCTGTCGTCCATTCAGCAGGGCTTTGCTGTGTTTGTGCAGGCTCACGAGCAGTCCTAAAGCCTGGGAAAGCCAGTCTGCTCCCCCGCTGTCTGCTCTAATCCAGGACCGGCTTTCTGCTTGCCACTAACTCGCATTTATTTTTTTGTTGTTGTATTTTTTTTTAAAGCTTACCCTATCTATAGTGATCAAAGACTTAAGGACTGCATTTAACAATATTAAATTTGTGTCCTGAATACCACACAGAACATTTTTTTTCTGAAACCGATATCTTATTTTGCAAAATCATTCCATTAATGTCCCATTTGACTCTGTGTTGATATATACATATATCATATATGATATATTATTTCACCACAGAGTCCAGTGTTGGGCAAGTTACTTCCAAAATGTAATACATTATATTAGGGATGCACCGATATGAAAATTTTGGCCGATACCGATAACCGATTAGAAAGAAAAATGTCATAAAATTCATAAAAGTCTTCTAAAGACATGCAGTAATTTTATGTGAAAAACAATGTTCACATCATGAATATGTCACATCTTTTCACTGAAACTGATGGTTATGTTCATAAAAACATTTGTTTGTGAATCAGACTGATCCGGTTCTTGAGTTCAGTGCTGCTCTCAAATTATCAGAATGTGAATAATGACTTGTAATATAGCATATGAATCATCTCAAAAACTGAACGTGCTCTAAAATAATGATTAGGCTACTTACTGCTTTGAGTGCTGAATCTTTAAGGTAATAAAATGTAATATAATCCTGAGCTGCACACACACCACTGGTTCTCTGCTCGTCTGCTCCCAAATATGATCTGCAAATGTAATGGATATCACAAACAGTAAATGATTTCTAGAGTAACTGTTTATCTGTTAATGACAAAGGGCGTGCGGATGGCATCTCTCTGTATGTAGGTATCTATAATGCAGGTTAATGCAGCATCATGCATAGGGCGGTGTACTAATGTTCTCTCATGCGGTTGGAAGCAATGCTGAACTTCAATATCCTGAGTGCTGTAATCTACTGCTGTCGCTAACCTCCTCTAACCTGTCGTCCATTCAGCAGGGCTTTGCTGTGTTTGTGCAGGCTCACGAGCAGTCCTAAAGCCTGGGAAAGCCAGTCTGCTCCCCCGCTGTCTGCTCTAATCCAGGACCGGCTTTCTGCTTGCCACTAACTCGCATTTATTTTTTTGTTGTTGTATTTTTTTTTAAAGCTTACCCTATCTATAGTGATCAAAGACTTAAGGACTGCATTTAACAATATTAAATTTGTGTCCTGAATACCACACAGAACATTTTTTTTCTGAAACCGATATCTTATTTTGCAAAATCATTCCATTAATGTCCCATTTGACTCTGTGTTGATATATACATATATCATATATGATATATTATTTCACCACAGAGTCCAGTGTTGGGCAAGTTACTTCCAAAATGTAATACATTATATATTACTAGTTACTGTCTTTTGAAATTAATTAGTTACATTACAATATTACTGTTTCTGAATTGTAATGCGTTACACTACTTTTGAGTTACTTTCACCAAAATACCCACATTAGTATTATAAAATGCAAAAATTTAGTTTATTGCTGCTCATTCTACATCCAGTGGAGGGTAATGTGGTAGGTCTATATAGCATAAAAGTATAAAATCATATTTAGATACCGGTATTTAGGTCTACATTAATGTTACGTTGTAGTTTAGGTTAAACACAGATAAGCACAAACCGCATTATTACATTCATAATAATAATAAATAACACCAGTAAATAACGCAAAATGTTATAATGTACAAACAATAAACACAATACCTAGCCTATGGGCTATTTTGAGCGGTTTCAGAAGAAAACAAAAATGAAAAATATAAGCTGCTAAACAAGCCAAAACGAACAGGCTAATTCAATGCGAAATTGAAAGCAAATGGCGTTCTCGCACAGCCTACCTCTCTCATTAGGCATTAATCCATTAAATGTGTCCATATTTGCAATGTATTTGAATGCTAAACTATTAGTTATTATGTAAACCAGGCTTACTTAACGCGCTTAAAAAACATCCTCATCACATGAGCAAATGTGTGTTTGGCCCGAGCTCAGGCTGAATGGCACAGATTGTACACAGTATGCACTATTTAAATTACGAGTGTATCTATACGTTTGGTTGACTATTTTATTCTGATAGTGAACAGGCTGCAACGTTTGCAATGCTGTATGTGTGTGCGTGAGGCGCCGGCGCGATCGAACAGTGGAAACAAACAACAAAAAAATACTAATTTAAAAATACATTTTTGGTCATACAGATCATTCGAAACTGCAATGTGTTTACTTTTATTTCTGTCATCTCGGTTTCCTTTCCATGGACTTTCGTAGAGCGTTGCGCCACACAAATAGCCTATGAACCAAACTCAGCAGCATATCTCTCTTTTCCTTTCGTTTTGTTAATCTGTTAATTAAGCTATTTAAGTCAAATATTTCACATATTCATTCATTTTATATATAGGCCTACACTATAATTTAATAAAAACAGATTTTATTTTTAGTTAAACTTAATTTTTGTTGCTTGTCTGTGCTCGTCCGCTGCCTTTTTCTCTTCTCCGACCCCGCAGCTCTCTCCGATAGCTTAGTGGCACCAGTCCAGGTGTTTCCAGGTTTTACTCATGCTATTTCTCCATGTTGAGAGTTTGGTGTCGCACATATTGCACCAGACTATGCAATCTTATCCTTTGCTCCGATTAAATGAAAATAACAGGAGTGTGTCCATCTCACAAATGTAGAATCCACGTCTCTGCAGTCATCTCAACCATTTAATTCCAGCAACAGGAAATAGACAAACTATTTTACCCGCCAAATTTTTTCTCTGGTGCTGTTTTACGGTGTTGGTAAATTCACCACTTAATTTTGAGTTAAAATATGTTGTTATAACTTGCGTTACTGAGATTGTAACGAGTAATAATATTACCCACATTTTATTAGTAATGCGTTATATTACTGCGTTACAGCAAAAAGTAATATACTACTGTATTATTATTACTTTTGGAATGCGTTACTCCCAACACTGACAGAGTCAAATGGGACATTAATGAATCTAACTGGATTCATTTGAATTAGGTACATTCTTTATTTTTGACTAAATTTATTAATTATTATTCATGATTCAGATTTTAGTGTGTATTTTTATTTACCGGTATTTATTTTTTAATAGGCTCCATTCTCTTTCTATATGAACAGTTTCATATTAACTGGCTATACTCTGCCAGCTACATGCTTATTGATTTTATTAATTGTCTGTATTTTTGGTCTCTTTTTAGCTTTTATGTATGAATTATTTTTTTAACAGACTACTTTCTCTTTCTTTATGAACAGATTTATACCCATGTTGTCTATTAATTTGGCCTTAATTATTACAAACTTTGAAATTAACCACAAAGAAACGTGTTTACCTCCTACTCAAACTCATTTCTGTCAATAAAAATTGTTTATTAAAAGTTTTAAATCCCATACACTCTTTTTGGCATATTTATTTTTTAATAGGCTCCATTCTCTTTCTATATGAACAGTTTCATATTAACTGGCTATACTCTGCCAGCTACATGCTTATTGATTTTATTAATTGTCTGTATTTTTGGTCTCTTTTTAGCTTTTATGTATGAATTATTTTTTTAACAGACTACTTTCTCTTTCTTTATGAACAGATTTATACCCATGTTGTCTATTAATTTGGCCTTAATTATTACAAACTTTGAAATTAACCACAAAGAAACATGTTTACCTCGTACTCAAACTCATTTCTGTCAATAAAAATTGTTTATTAAAAGTTTTAAATCCCATACACTCTTTTTTTTAATTTAAAAGATGCAAATACCACTACTGACATATCTGAACCTCCCTGCCTCAGAAAGGACTAGAATTTTCCAAAAAAAGAGGAGAAAAAATGTGTTTACGGTTATGTAAGGGACTTTACCTCAATAAAGTGCAGCCTTATTTTGGAGAGGGATTGCCTGGTTTAACACTAGGACTCCTCTGGCTATGTAGAGGCTTGGGATTGGAGTATCACGCACACGTCCCGCAGGTTAACACAGGCTGTGTATGTTTACAGACACACTTTAGCCAGGCCGGGTGAAGTACCACTCTGTATCTTATTGTAGCTGTGGTTCTTAAACCCTCCTATTTTTAGACAACTAGATTTAAGCCCAGTCTCAGTTGCTTGAAGTTGCTGCACCTTATTTACCAGCTACAGGCCCACGGTAAAGAGACTCGTCTACATCTTTCATTACTCTTTATCTTCCATATGCCATTGTCTTGGTGGATAAAGTCTTTGTAAGGAAATAAGCTGAATGTACCCATTTGGGAAGTTACTGAGTTAATTGTGCCAGTTCTGAAAACACAGGACCCATATGTATATCTCAGGATGGAATGAATTTACAGTATATGTCATGATGGAGTGAGCAACATCTATCTACTATGTGCTTTATATATTTATTTATTTATTTTTTCTATGTGCTTTTGACTAGCACGGTTTTGAATACTTAAAGGGTCAAATTAAATATAAAGGAATTATTGGTGTTGGTAAAATATTTTTATATTATTATTTTTTATATTATATATATATATATATATATATATATATATTTGAAGGAAGTCTCTTACAGTCACCAAGGCTGCGTTTAATTGATCCAAAATGCTGTAAAAATTGTAATATTGTGACATAGTATTACAATTTAAAACAACTGTTTTTAATTTAAATATTTTTATTAAGCAAAATTTTCAGCAGTCATTGCTACAGTCTTCATTGTCACATGATCCTTTAGAATGCTGATTTGGTGCTCAAGATTTTTTTTTTTTATTATTATTATTACATGAATTTATGTTAAATAGTTTTGCTTAATTTAAAACGTGCTGTGTCGAAAACAGTGCTCCTTAATATTTTTGAGGAAACTGTGACACATTTTTGGATTCTGAATAAATAAAAAAGTACAAAAGAATGGCATTTATTTGAAATATATATATATATATATATATATATATATATATATA
>NW_015505523.1:545562-550759 GCF_001515645.1 Sinocyclocheilus grahami | reverse complement strand
AAAAATTTACTTAAATGATTTTAGCAAATGGCTGCAATATAACAAAGAGTGAAAAATTTAAGGGGGTCTGAATACTTTCCGTACCCACTGTATATATATATATATATATATATATATATATATATATTTCTTTACATTGTAAAAGTTTTTGCTGTCACTTTTGATCATCCCATTCTTAAACTTCTTTTAATTGTCAAATCAAATCCTCCTGGTTGAGGTCCTACCTCATTTCAAATCCATTTCAGGAACTGAATGGGAATTTAAATTAAATTCTGTATAGCCAGTAAATGTTTATGTTTTCATAAAAATATGAGGTAACACTTTTCTTAAAGCCTTTATAATAAAAGTAGTTTTAATGCAATAATTATGCCTTGTAATGCACTTATAATGCATTGTACAATCTAATGAATAATTGTAACCACAATTAATGCATTATAACACTTATCAATTCATTGTTACACTATGCATTTTAAATTCGGTTATAATTATTTACGACAAGATATCATGTATTACAATGTACATTATGAATAATTATAATGCATTATAGTCTCTAATAACCCTGCACAAATGTTTTAAGTGAAGTGTTACCAAATATGAAAAAAAAAATTGTTCTGTCGTTTGTTTTTGGTTTGACAAGTAGTTTTAATGCAATAATTATGCCTTGTAATGCACTTATAATGCATTGTACAATCTAATGAATAATTGTAACCACAATTAATGCATTATAACACTTATCAATTCATTGTTACACTATGCATTTTAAATTCGGTTATAATTATTTACGACAAGATATCATGTATTACAATGTACATTATGAATAATTATAATGCATTATAGTCTCTAATAACCCTTTATAATGCATTATACACAAATGTTTTAAGTGAAGTGTTACCAAATATGAAAAAAACAATTGTTCTGTCGTTTGTTTTTGGTTTGATACTAGACATCTTTACAGTTCATCCACGTTGTGAGAAATAACTGTTAATCTTTTTATTTCCAGGTGTTCATGGTCAGATGGTCCAGATGGACAGCAGTAAGTCAGGATTTGTGGGCTCACAGGTAGAGCTACGCTGTCAGTTTGTCAACAGCAACCCACCTGTAAAAATCTCGCAGGTCACCTGGCAGAAGCTGGTCAATGGCACTAAGCAGAACGTGGCCATCGCCAATCCAGCCCTGGGGGTGTCAGTACTGAGCCCCTTCAAAGAGCGTGTGCGCTTCAAGAACCCCGCCGTCCGCCAGCACACACCTTCCCTGGAAGACACCACCATAGTCTTCAACAAACTAAAACTGTCGGATGAATCCACCTACATCTGCGAGTACACAACCTTCCCAGCTGGCAACAGGGAGAACATGGTTAATCTCACTGTTTATGGTATGTAATGCTGCTGTTCTCCTAATACCAACTGTAAAGCTGACCACCAATACCACGAACAATGCATTTAAAATATGACTTCAGATGAGATTTAAGAGGTGAATAACTTTAATTTCAGTGGGCGAGTAAACATTTAAAGGTATAGTTCACCCAAAAATGAAAATGTGCTGAAAATGTACTCATCCTCAGGTCATCCAGGATGTTTGTTTCTTCATTGGAACAGACGAAAAGGGAATGGTGCCAACAGTTGATAAAGCATCACAATAATCCACAAGTAATCCACATTCAATCAATTAACAATTGGAGACGTGTGAATTACTTGTGGATTATTGTGTTGTTTTTATCAGCTGATTGGACTCTCATTCTGACGGCACCCATTCACTGCAAAGAATCCATTGGTGAGCAGGATATAAAGCTCCAATTTTTCCAAATCTGATGAAGAAACAAACTCATTTACATCTTGGACGGCCTGAGGGCGAGCAAAATGTCAGCCAATTTTCATTTCTGGGAAAACTATTCCTTTAACATTGAGTAAGTTCAAGGTCCTTACAAGATTCAGATTTGGACAGTTTAAGAGATATCTTACTTACATAAAACTAGTAAAGCCTTGGTGATTAAGCTTTAGTGATTAATTGAAAACTCACCATCATCAGATTACTCTCAGTACCTGAGCAGCGTAAAAGCATTTACTGTAACTTTGAGTGCTTGCTTATGGTTAGCCGCTGTGGTGTGAAACGGGCCTTTGGAGCCAAGATTGTGCTCTGGTGGATTTTGCTAGATTTTTTATAGCGCTAACATCACATAAACTGAGATTTATTTTTTGGTTATAAAGTTAGTAAAACTTTTGATTTCACAGAAGAATCATTTCTGTGTATATTGCATAATTTTCCAAGTTGAGAGGCCTTTGTCTTTTCAAAATGTTTTCCATGAAAACGGGTTATTATACAGCACTTTGCAGTTCTTAATGAAAAAAAACACACCAATAAGCTGAAAAGCTTGCAAAACATAGTGTGGCACAGAATATTACAGTAATCTGGTAGTTGTCTGCAGTGCATGAAATATCCCAGTGTTCTAAGCCTATGTATTTGTCCTGCAGCTCGCCCTATGATCCAGATGAGTCTTTCCACACCCTCCATAGTGGCAGGAACCAAAGATCTGAAGATGACTGTTGCCACGTGTGTTTCTGCCAATGGGAAGCCACCCAGTGTGATCACATGGGAAACTGATTTAAATGGAGAATCCAACACCCAGGAGATACGCAACCCTGATGGGACTGTCACAGTGCGCAGTGATTACTTGGTGGTTCCCAGTCGAGAAATACACCAACAGCTGCTCACCTGCGTCTCCACATATAATGACGAACAATACACAGACAGTGTAACACTCAACATTCAGTGTAAGAAACCAGCTATACTTCTGTTCAAAAGTTTGGGGTCAGTAAGATAAAAAAAAAATACTTATTCAGCAGGGATGCATTAAATTAATCAAAAGTGACAAAAAAGACATTTAGATTGTTCCAAATAAATTATATTTCAAATAAATGCTGTTCTTTTGAACTTTCTATTCATAAATAAAATAATGAAAAAAGTCTCTCGGGTTCCATAAAAATATGCATAAATAACTGATTTCAACATTGATAATAATAAGACATTTTTCTTGAGCATCAAATCAGCATATTAGAATGATTTCTGAAGGATCGTGAAGGACACTGAAGACTGAAGTGGCAGCTGAAAATTCAGCTTTGTCGTCACAGGAATCAATTACATTTTAAAATGAATTTAAATAGAAAACAGTTACTTTAAATTGTAATAATAATAATCAAAAGTGACAAAAAAGACATTTAGATTGTTCCAAATAAATTATATTTCAAATAAATGCTGTTCTTTTGAACTTTCTATTCATAAATAAAATAATGAAAAAAGTCTCTCGGGTTCCATAAAAATATGCATAAATAACTGATTTCAACATTGATAATAATAAGACATTTTTCTTGAGCATCAAATCAGCATATTAGAATGATTTCTGAAGGATCGTGTGACACTGAAGACTGAAGTGGCAGCTGAAAATTCAGCTTTGTCGTCACAGGAATCAATTACATTTTAAAATGAATTTAAATAGAAAACAGTTACTTTAAATTGTAATAATAAGAGACTTCTTTCAAAACATTTAGAAATCTTACTAACCCCACACTATTTTTAATTTATTACAAGTTGCTTTAAATTTTTTAAATTTATTTCATTATTTAATTTCAATAGTAGTACTTAATAAAACAGTACTTATTATACTATAATGTTTTTTTCATTTGAGCTTAATAGTAATTGCAGTTTAACTTTTAGTTTAAAATGTATTTTTAAATATATCCTCATGGGTTATGGATTAAAATAATTTTATTCGAAATATTCATTATTGTTAAAGTCAATTTTATTAAATGTCCATTGAAGGAAATAAAAAAAAAGAAAAGTTCTGAAATAAATTTGTGCTCTCTTTTCTCCTTGTTTACAGATGAACCAGAGGTGATAATAGAAGGCTTCGATGGGAACTGGTATTTGAACAGAGAAAACGTTCAGCTCACCTGCTTGGCTGATGCCAATCCACCCATCTCATTGTTTCAGTGGAGATAGTATGTCATTTTATGACATTTTGCACATATTTATTTATGCTCAGTTAAAATACTTTGAAATGGATGATGATCTCAAAATATACCATAGCCTAAACAACTGAATATTATATATTATATCAATGCCAAAGAAATGTGTTGATTGCCACAGAAATTCATTTCAGCTCTGTTTGCAATGCGCTTAAAATGGAGGTCCATGGGGCAAGGCATTTGCATCTCATATTTTTGTTAGATCTGCTTATCTTGATTCTTCAAGTCTAATGGCTATACTTTCTGGCTATACATGTGTGGTTTTGTAACATTTACCCTGGTACAATGCTTTGGCCCATAGACTTTCATTGTAAGTGAATTACTATAAACACAGTTATTGAGGGTCAAGCCAAAATTACAGTCTGATACAAATGTAATTTCACTTTTCAATATTAATTCCAGAACACTCATCTATCATATTAAAAACATTTATGCTTCTTTCAGTCACAGTTCTTTCAGTTTTAATTTAAAGGTGACATATCATGAAAATCGGACTTTTCCAGATTTTAAGTGCTATAATCAGGTCCCCGGTGCATCTACCAACCAAGGAAACGTGAAAAAGATTAACACAGTAACTGTTAAGGTAAGCCTTTTTCTACAAGCGTCTGAGAAAACGAGCGCGTCAGATTTCGCTGCCCTTGTGACGTGGCAAAGGGTTCTCATTATAACATTACCGCCCCTTAATCTGTAAGTTTCCACCCACGGCGCCGTCATTTTGATTTTGCAAGCGACAACGCTGTACCAGCTCTAATGCCAATGGCGAAAGTTTGAGCAAAACATGCTATTGCTAACTGTTCTGCCTTTGGCTGCACAGACGAGCACAGAACACTATTTAGAGTCTCAGCCTCAGAGGAGACAAGAGAGCAGTGGATTTATTGATTTATTTACTGTATATTGCTGCTGCCACAGATCTAAAATAAACATGCAATTTATTTCCCAGCAGTTTACCTTCACAGACATAACCGACTGTTTTTGTAACTCGTGTGTGTTTTTAACGTAAACTTGTGTGTGAATGAGAACTTAGTTTAGTACTCACATGCTGTGACAGCCGCTTTCTGTCCGTGTGCTTCGGATGTGTGCGCTCAGAAAACCGCATATCAGAAGTTTAAACTCATATTGTTTAAAACGCATGATTTCAGCGCGATAAACATGATAATCAGAACCAAAACAGATGTTTT
>NW_015505523.1:527090-545548 GCF_001515645.1 Sinocyclocheilus grahami | reverse complement strand
AACTGATTTAAATGGAGAATCCAACACCCAGGAGATACGCAACCCTGATGGGACTGTCACAGTGCGCAGTGATTACTTGGTGGTTCCCAGTCGAGAAATACACCAACAGCTGCTCACCTGCGTCTCCACATATAATGACGAACAATACACAGACAGTGTAACACTCAACATTCAGTGTAAGAAACCAGCTATACTTCTGTTCAAAAGTTTGGGGTCAGTAAGATAAAAAAAAATACTTATTCAGCAGGGATGCATTAAATTAATCAAAAGTGACAAAAAAGACATTTAGATTGTTCCAAATAAATTATATTTCAAATAAATGCTGTTCTTTTGAACTTTCTATTCATAAATAAAATAATGAAAAAAGTCTCTCGGGTTCCATAAAAATATGCATAAATAACTGATTTCAACATTGATAATAATAAGACATTTTTCTTGAGCATCAAATCAGCATATTAGAATGATTTCTGAAGGATCGTGAAGGACACTGAAGACTGAAGTGGCAGCTGAAAATTCAGCTTTGTCGTCACAGGAATCAATTACATTTTAAAATGAATTTAAATAGAAAACAGTTACTTTAAATTGTAATAATAAGAGACTTCTTTCAAAACATTTAGAAATCTTACTAACCCCACACTATTTTTAATTTATTACAAGTTGCTTTAAATTTTTTAAATTTATTTCATTATTTAATTTCAATAGTAGTACTTAATAAAACAGTACTTATTATACTATAATGTTTTTTTCATTTGAGCTTAATAGTAATTGCAGTTTAACTTTTAGTTTAAAATGTATTTTTAAATATATCCTCATGGGTTATGGATTAAAATAATTTTATTCTAAATATTCATTATTGTTAAAGTCAATTTTATTAAATGTCCATTGAAGGAAATAAAAAAAAAGAAAAGTTCTGAAATAAATTTGTGCTCTCTTTTCTCCTTGTTTACAGATGAACCAGAGGTGATAATAGAAGGCTTCGATGGGAACTGGTATTTGAACAGAGAAAACGTTCAGCTCACCTGCTTGGCTGATGCCAATCCACCCATCTCATTGTTTCAGTGGAGATAGTATGTCATTTTATGACATTTTGCACATATTTATTTATGCTCAGTTAAAATACTTTGAAATGGATGATGATCTCAAAATATACCATAGCCTAAACAACTGAATATTATATATTATATCAATGCCAAAGAAATGTGTTGATTGCCACAGAAATTCATTTCAGCTCTGTTTGCAATGCGCTTAAAATGGAGGTCCATGGGGCAAGGCATTTGCATCTCATATTTTTGTTAGATCTGCTTATCTTGATTCTTCAAGTCTAATGGCTATACTTTCTGGCTATACATGTGTGGTTTTGTAACATTTACCCTGGTACAATGCTTTGGCCCATAGACTTTCATTGTAAGTGAATTACTATAAACACAGTTATTGAGGGTCAAGCCAAAATTACAGTCTGATACAAATGTAATTTCACTTTTCAATATTAATTCCAGAACACTCTATTAAAAAATTAAAAACATTTATGCTTCTTTCAGTCACAGTTCTTTCAGTTTTAATTTAAAGGTGACATATCATGAAATTTCCAGATTTCCAGATTTTAAGTGCTATAATCAGGTCCCCGGTGCATCTACCAACCAAGGAAACGTGAAAAAGATTAACACAGTAACTGTTAAGGTAAGCCTTTTTCTACAAGCGTCTGAGAAAATGAGCGCGTCAGATTTCGCTGCCCTTGTGACGTGGCAAAGGGTTCTCATTATAACATTACCGCCCCTTAATCTGTAAGTTTCCACCCACGGCGCCGTCATTTTGATTTTGCAAGCGACAACGCTGTACCAGCTCTAATGCCAATGGCGAAAGTTTGAGCAAAACATGCTAACTGTTCTGCCTTTGGCTGCACAGACGAGCACAGAACACTATTTAGAGTCTCAGCCTCAGAGGAGACAAGAGAGCAGTGGATTTATTGATTTATTTACTGTATATTGCTGCTGCCACAGATCTAAAATAAACATGCAATTTATTTCCCAGCAGTTTACCTTCACAGACATAACCGACTGTTTTTGTAACTCGTGTGTGTTTTTAACGTAAACTTGTGGGTGAATGAGAACTTAGTTTAGTACTCACATGCTGTGACAGCCGCTTTCTGTCCGTGTGCTTCGGATGTGTGCACTCAGAAAAGGTATTTCAGAAGTTTAAACTCATATGGTTTAAAATGCATGATTTAAGCACGATAAATATGATAATCAGAACCAAAACAGATGGCGCAGTTTTGGTTCTGATTAATGGCGCAGATCTATTCTGGATGGAAAAGGGGGCAGGGAGCAGCAGCTCATTTGCATTTGAAGAGACAGGCCCGAAAAACAGTGTGTTTCTGCTTCCACTCAAAATAGGCATTTTCAAAATGATATAATAAATGATCTGTGGAGTATTTTGAGCTGAAACTTCACAGACACATTCTGGGGACACCAGAGACTTGTATTACATATTGTAAAAAGAAGCATAATATGTCTCCTTTAAGTGAATTCTCGTGCATGACCTGATGAGCCTTTTCTCTCTCTAGCTTGAATGGAACTATGCCGAGTACAGCAGAGCTTCGTGACGATGTGCTGATCTTTAAAGGTCCTGTAACCTATGACATCGCAGGCACATACATCTGTGACGCTAGCAACAGCATTGGGACAGGCTCTGCGTCCGTTGAGGTCATTGTCACAGGTGTGTTGTTTACACTTCCTACTCGACTGTGAAAGCATGTGGCTTAACTGCTTCTGTGCATGTGGATATGCATGTGAATTTTTTTGTCTTTTGCCCTAAACTTACTCTCGACTGCCTCTGAAACATCACCTAATAGCCATGATCATGCCATCGTTTTGTCAGTAAACAATGTAGATGCTCACTGCCTGAAATGTGGATGCTTGTCTCCTTCCTGTATTTTTTTTCTTCAGCCCTCAGGTGTTTTGCTTTGATTAACTTGCTTGCTGGCGCAGCACTTTGCATGTGGCTGCAAGTTCTCTGCATGTGGCTCCTGAATGAACCTTTGTCTATGAGGATCTCTTGAGTCATATTTTTCTCTTTGCATGCTGCGAGCATAAGGTGTGGTCTATAGAAACTGCATACTTACATTTACTTGTGTGTACATGTATGTGTGGTTCTGGCCTGCTGCATGGTTCAGTCTCTAGCATAGTGATGGCACCTGGGATTTAATTCCATGGGGAAGACATACAAAAAAATTAAAAGACTTCCTATTTCAACTTCCTCTTTCTACCCATGTTGCTTTTTTAAAGACCTTGTGAAATCAAAATTCTCTGACAATGACTAAATGCTCTGTGACTTTTAGTCATTGTCCATTATGCTAGTGTACTCCAAAAAGTTTATGATTTTTTTTTTAGCTTTTAGTACATTTGCCATTCAAAGGTTTGGGCTCTGTGAGTTTTTGTTTTGTTTTGTTTAAAAGAAATTAATACTTTTATTCATCGAGATTAAATTGATCACAAGTTACAGTAAAGACTTATATAATGTTGCAAACGATTTCTATTTCAAATAATACTTTCCACTGAAAAAAAGTGTCACAAATTGTCAAAAATATTAAGCAACACAACCATTTTCAACATTTCAAGAATTGTTTCTAAGTACCAAATCAGCATATCAGAAAGATTTCTGAAGGATTTCTGAAAGATCATGTGATGCTGAAGACTATATAATGGCTGCTGAAAATTCACTTTTGTCATCAAAAGAATAAATTTGATTTTACAATATTTTAAATTGTAGTAATATTTCACAATATTACAGTTTTTACTGTATTTTTATCAAATAAATGCAGCCTTGGTGAGCACGAGATTTTTTTTCCAAAATAATAAAAAAATCTTTCCATCCCCAAACTTTTGAATGGTTGTCTAACAGCCTATGGCTTGTTTAATATATAGATACAAGCCCTTTGGTATGACCCCACTTCCTGTTTCAAACGGAAATGCTCCAACACTGCGCACAAGGTCTTTAACAACTTCATTCTCCTTTTGGTAATTGAGGTGATCTCTTTCCTTACCCAGAATTCCCTAGCTATCCACACGAGGTGTCTCAGGAGACACAGCAAGCTTTTGCCATCATTGGTGGAGCTGTTGTTTGTGGCACAGTGCTGTTGGCCGCCATTACGCTCCTGGTAGTGTTTTTATATCGCCGGAGATGCATGTTTAAAGGAGATTACAGTACCAAGAAGCAAATCCTTGGAAATGGTTACAGCAAGGCTGGCAGCGTGCCGTCACACCCCTCATTACCTCACAGTCTGACCTTCTCCGAAGACTCAGATGAAGAGAAGAAGCTGGAACTTTACAGAGGCTCCAGTATCTTAGGAAGAAGTGTTCAGGAGTTCCACAACTGCAATGACAGCAAGATCAAGGCCTACCACATGGGACTGGTCGAGGACCATGAGAGATGCGGACATAGTGAGCAGACTTACATTTATGATTACGGATCTGAGGTGGAGGTCTCAGTGGACATGATTCCTCAGATGGACGGTTCTGTCATCTCGAAAGAAGAGTGGTATGTGTAGGACTCAAGACTTTGAGCTTCTCCGCATGGGCCTCTCAGCATCTTCTCGTTCATTGTCATCTCCTTCCTTTTGAAGCAGGCTTTGGGATCCAAACTGACAATGGATTCGATTCACCAGAGGACATTGTTGACATGAAAATCCAAACGGATGATAGATGTTTGGAGATGGACCAGTGATTGGCCATGTTGTTGACTTTGCCTAATAAAATTACTCTGTTTCAAAACCTAGCGAGTTGTTTACAGTAGCCAACGTAATTATGCATCGATATTTGCATAATTATGCAGCCTCTTAAAATCCCTCATTTTAGCCAAATTCTAAATCAGCATTACAATCTCTCACATAGAATGAGATGAAGAGGTTTATTATGCAATTCTAAGTTATATTTCTTATATTTAAAAATAGCGATATACATATTTAAATGTAATTATTTTACAAAATATTTGCGTATGTATATGCGTATTGTGCTGTGAGCTTAGCATCAGGCTAACTTCAAACTCTATTGAAATCAATAGTGATTTGTGTTCTTCCTTACCTCTTACCAAAAATTAACCATGGTTTTACTATACTAACCATAGTTTAACCATGGTATTTGTAGTAGGCAAAAACTGTGGTTATACAAGTAGTAATCAATACATCAAAAAAAAAAAAAAACATGGTTACTACACCAGTGTTCGAACTATACCGTGGACTTTGGGGGAGCACACTTGTTTTTTTTTTTATAACGGGGGGGGTTGTGCTGGTGTCCTAAATCAGTTATTTTCCATTACGCTTAGGATGCTGACTCACTAGGTTTTGCAACAGAGTTATCTCTAACATAAACTAGGCATTTATTTGGAAGATAATACATGTCTTGACAGTGCCGTTGTATTGAGAAAGAATTTTCGCCTCGGGATAGTGTTTACTTAAGAGCAGTTGAAACTTCACTATAAACTATAAATTGTGAACATCTTACACTGTGTATATAATTTTGTGCATGATTCATGTAAACTTTGCCTTGTTTTGTCAGATATAGTTTTTTTAAAAACAGAATAGTGCATTTCTGGCTGCTGTAATCACAGGTTCCATAATACAGTACAACAAAACTACACTGCAGTAGTAAAATACCACCTATAAAGAATATAAATGTGTATATAAACAATATCAGTTATTTTCCATTACGCTTAGGATGCTGACTCACTAGGTTTTGCAACAGAGTTATCTCTAACATAAACTAGGCATTTATTTGGAAGATAATACATGTCTTGACAGTGCCGTTGTATTGAGAAAGAATTTTCGCCTCGGGATAGTGTTTACTTAAGAGCAGTTGAAACTTCACTATAAACTATAAATTGTGAACATCTTACACTGTGTATATAATTTTGTGCATGATTCATGTAAACTTTGCCTTGTTTTGTCAGATATAGTTTTTTTTAAAACAGAATAGTGCATTTCTGGCTGCTGTAATCACAGGTTCCATAATACAGTACAACAAAGCTGCACTGCAGTAGTAAAATACCACCTATAAAGAATATAAATGTGTATATAAACAATCACACAATTAAAATATGGCTGTAGCTTTTAAGAGTCATTGATTCAATGCATGTCTCAATGGCTGCAATCTACAATATGAGTTCTTGTTTGATATTTGAAGTTATTTAAGATGTTATAAAAACATTGTATTATATAAGTGCTTTGAAATGCTAAATTATTTCATTTGTATGACACCAAGGAACAAACTGGTTGAATGTTACATTGGTCTTTTTTGCAAGTGGTGTTCAGCTAATGTACTGTACTTCCATATGATATGCTGTAAAATTTCTAATACAATGTGTTTTGTGCTAATTGGAAAGATTTATGAGTTTTTTTTTTTTTTTAATTTCTCAATTTCTTTTAGAAATCAGCAAAGAGGTCATTTTCACAATAATGATAGAAATTGCCCTGTTGGTTCAGTAACATAAATTTGTTAACATTGCGTAATTCATTCAGGAAATTCTTGATGTGTTTTTGTGTCGTTTATGAGTTAAACTTCATTATGCTGCCAAGAACAACATAGTGTTTTTGCTGTACTCCTGTAATTTGTATTTGTGAAATTACAAGTGTTAATAAGTCTTCTCTGCTGACATAAATAAAAATGTATAAATTAATTCAGTTAAGATAGTCAAGATAAAAATGTACCTGTAATGTCCTCGTCTGATTATGAATAATGTTTTGCTTCTAATATATCAGAATCAATAAATGAATAAGAACATTTTTTCCAAGCAGAGCAATTCAATCTGATCAGGACATTCTTTGTGGTGTCAGTCACTTATTTGAGGTTGGGTATTGTCTGTTTCGAGTGCACACATTATGCCATTAACATCTCTTTTACAGCCATTAGTGCACCACACGACAAATCCTCTTTTTCACTAGCTGGCATTTACATCATTGTTGTTTTATGTACACAGTGACCTAAGGGAAAGCTCCCATGAATCCCTTCCATGGCAGCCCCATTTGTTGGTATGGTGTTGTTGGAGTTTGCACAAAAGAAGGGCATGAGATCCGGATGTGTGGGTTTTTTCTCTCATCAACACAAAACAATAGGACTATAGGTCATACAATAGAGCTATTCTCGTTAATGTTAGAGCGGAAACATGTTTCAGAGGCATGTCAGATTTGAATACATAAGTAATACTGAGTCAATGACTTGATGTGTTATATAGTGTATATGGTGGAATTAGCAAGGAGATGCCCAACACATATTTTTCCTGCAGAGAAACCCCAGCCACTGAGCGCTGCAGAGACGGTGATGGGTGTCCTTGGATGGGTGATTGCACTGGGCATCATCCTCAGTATAGCTGGCACAATATATTTGATCAACAAACAGCAGCGGCACAAACATGCAGGGTCAGACAATGACTCGTAAGTATTCAACTCATTAAAATGTTACATTTGCAAGGATACATCTATAAAATTCTGAGATTTCATTATTGAGGCCTCATTGACTAAACTGTCTACAAAGCATATTTTCTTACCTCACTTATTGTCCTAACTAAATTATACAAAACATTATATGTAATATTTTTAGAATTTAATTTTTATTTCATATTATTAATCATATTAATGTCAAAATATATATTTCAACTAATATTTAAAAAATACGTATGTGCTTTTATATGACAATGTTTTATAATATAAAAAGTATATATGTGTATATATATATATATATATATATATATCAACATTTAATATTTTAATATTTTGTATTTATTTATTTATTTTAATAAATACATATTTGTATGTGCTTATGCATAATAGATGTATTATTTATAATATTACAAAAAAGTAAGTCTATATATAGTGTATCTACAGTACATAGTGTATATACTGTATAATATTTTAATAATATTCATTTTATATTTTATATTATTTATTTATTTTAATAAATACATGTTATTTAACTAATATTTAATATGTGTGTGTATTTAATATAATGTATATATTATATATTATGGTTTTACAGTATTAGTATTATACACATATAAATAAATATAATAACTACATATAATAATATAATATGAAGATATATTAAATATTCTAAAAATATATTAAATATAATGTTATAATATATGTATATCCAAGTAATATTGTTTATGAATTTTAACATTCTCATCGTAGTATTTTACATTATTGGACAAACAATTATGCCAAAGCTAAAATTATATAACCATATTAGTTATAACTAACCTTATAGGTTAATTTTTTCAATGATACGGTGTGGTGTTTTAGTAACATTTCTGGGACAAAAAAAACTAGCCTGTAGTTCTTTTATGGCATTGTTGAAGTTAAGACCCTATATCTCTCCCTCTCTATTGTTGCAGAGATAGTTCTTCTTCTGCCCACAAAAAGCCTTCCTCGTCTAAAAAGAAGGCAGCTGATGACTTCCAGGTAAGAGAGCACTCAGTAAAGCCACAGAATCACCAGTGAGGGCTCTGGCCATTTTATCGGATGAAAAGATGCACTAATGCACCATGGTCTGACTACCGACCTGAATAGAGGTACTGAGGCTTTCATGATAAACCTGAATTGCCTCTGGCCTCATAGACACAGTGAGCAGAGAGCGCCTCCTACTGGAGAAGAGAACAAACATGCTGTTACTTTCTCCCTGATAGTTAATTATCACAGAGTATGTTTTAACAATAACTCCGTATAACTTCCTTGAACTTTGCTACTTTTGAAACATTTACGTATTCTGAATTGGAAAAAAGGTCCAAACTTGATTGTGTCAGCACCAGCATGCATAATATCAGGGTGACAGTGTCAGCCGTGTGCCGGAGCGCACTCATTAAATATGCACAGCGCTCATTCTCTCCTACTTCGTTCTTGCTATCTGACCTTGTATCTTTGTTCCCACAGAGCCCCGGGAGGTTCTACGATGAGCTCCCAAACACGGCAGACTACGTGAGTTACCGTTTGGCGTGTAACAAAGAGGATTATCTGGAGCAACACTCTCCTCCCATTCAACCTCCTCTGACCTTCCTGCCCCAAAGCCCCTACACTCAGCACGGTAACCAGAAAGCCATATTCACATACCCCACACCCCTCGGGCCCGTCTCCTCATACACCTTCCCCAAAGAGCAGTATGTATAAATACATTCGCCACCTCTTTCTCTTTCTGTCTGTCTTCAGTTGCTCTGGTCATTGTGCACTTTTTTACAGTGTTCTTTCTGAATAGCTCTTTTTCAAGAATATTATTCTCTAAGCATAATTGGATTTGCATGCATATTTTCAAATTTTCATTTTTGATTAATATTGCTTAGAATTAATCTGCAAATAATTACAGATTAAAGCAGAGTAGATTTAAGATGAATAAATCTGAGTCTTAAAGTAGGTCGGTGGTCCGTAAACCCCATTTATAACAGGCAGGCCCATATTGTTTATTGTATTCTGTACAGTTATGCATCACTGCATTGTTTTGGGATGTCATTTGGGATTTCCACTGTATTCGTTTAATTTCTAAACAGGTATTTTTGCTGCTTTCGTAATAGTAAACTTGCGACAATAACATGGTAGCAGTAAAAAAAGAAATTCTTGAAAAATCTATTAAAATAAACATTATCCCCCGGTTTCACAGACAAAGCTTAAGCCTAGTCCTAGACTAAAATGTAAATCTAAGCTGTTTCAACTGAAAGAAACTTGCACTGACTGATCTTAAAACATGTCAGTGCCTTTGTTTTGTCTTAAGATGAACACCAGTAATGCTTTTTTCTAAGGCATGTTTATAAAAATTACTTAAATGTCCTAATTGAACAATGGCTTAATCCTGGTTTAGGCTAAACCCTGTCTATAAGCCCCTATATGTATGATTTTTAAACAATATTACTACTGTATTCA
The DNA here is from genome assembly GCF_001515645.1 of Sinocyclocheilus grahami. Classification (NCBI taxonomy): domain Eukaryota; kingdom Metazoa; phylum Chordata; class Actinopteri; order Cypriniformes; family Cyprinidae; genus Sinocyclocheilus; species Sinocyclocheilus grahami. The sequence goes on along the minus strand of NW_015505523.1, from coordinate 535,656 downwards.
ATTGCGTTGAATTAAAATGGGTCTTTTTGCTGCCTTTGTAATTGTGAAACTTGCAACAATTACATAATCTGACCAATACATCACAAAATAATCATTATTCATATTTATTTGCATCTTTAAACTGTATATTCTGTATATATGTATGTATGTGAGAGGGTTTTTTTACATGCACACTAGCAAATTTCAGTTAGTATTTATGTAGAACTGTGAATCTCTTTCGTCATTTGTCCTTTATTATTGTTTACATTATGCTTTGTGGCATTCATGCACAATGGTACAAAGTTCTTCCATGCACTGCAACTAATAACTGCATAAGGAGTATTTATATAGTATATAGAGCACGTGGAAGTGTGCAAAAATGTGATGGATTACATTATATGTATTTGTGTGTTGTTACAGTGACCATATGGTATTAAATAAGCTGTTAATTATGTAATATTTGAATATTTTAACCACTTGTGAATTTTTTGTTTCTCTTTTCTACTAATAAATACATAATTAAATACATAAACATTGGCTTCAATGCTATTTTTAGGTTTAGTATGTCTGATTATTACTGATAAGGTAAAAAAAATATTGCATTTTAGCAGGATATAATGATGCAATGCAATGCTAAATGTTATAAGGAAGTAATTGTGATGATTACACAAGATTTATAATGAAATAGTAATCTGATTAAACCTATTTATAAATTGCATGTAATATACGTGACATACTGTATACCATCTGGCGTGAACATAACATGACAGATCACAGCTGGTTTGTCTGGTTACAGAACTGATTTGCGCTAATCACATAACTCAGATTATGAACTATTTGTATGAGTGTGTGTGAGCAGTGAAGCTGCTGTAAACCTGTGTGTTCAGACCAATGGAACTTCTATAGAAATGATATCAACCCCAGAGAAGTATTGAACACTTCTGAATGTCATTGCATTAGATAACAAAATATCAAACCAATTATAGGTTAATTTAAAGAGATATAACACACACACAAAAGGGTTTTAAATGATAAAACAATAAATGACTAAACTATCATATCCATACTATTTTAGACACTTCAGATTGTGAAACGTTAGTGGAACATATTCATGATTAATGTGATAATTAATCAGATATTAAACTGATATCTGTGGTTACTCTGAGGGGAACTGCCTACATCTACAAAAAATATATATATCTAATGCAATAACTTTCAAACAAGTGTTCACAAATGTTCAACAAAAATATTATTTGTATGCATACACAATGGTCATGTCATATCTATCATATCATTTTCATTGGCATCTGTGTACAGTATATGGGTGTGCACCCTTGCATTCTTAATGGTTTTTCCTGGTGTGTTTATGCACTTTACATGGAAGCGTAACAAAAAAGAAAATCATGAATGAATGTTGGGAGCACTCTGTTTCCTCTGCTTGGCTGAGCTGTCGCTGATGGAAACACACATGCGCGCGCGCACACACACACACTAGTATAATTCTGACCTCAAACCCAGAGAGGGATGAGCTCAGAGAAGAGCTGGGATCTGTGATTAAAGTGCATCTCCTCGGGCTGTGATGAACCTGGCTAACTAACCTTGGAATCCATATTTAGAATTTTTTAATTGCACATTAGCCACATCCTACCTTTATATGCAGTCTCTGCATTAAAACATTTTGGTAGTTAGACATGGATTGCATGAATGGTTAAAGTTATCAAATCCAGACTGATGAAAAAGAAGTCTTACTGAATTCATTAATGCTACAAGACCATTATTAAAGGGGTCATATAATGCGATTTAAATTTTTCCTTTCTCTTTGTAGTGTTACATTGTGATGATTACACAAGATTTATAATGAAATAGTAATCTGATTAAACCTATTTATAAATTGCATGTAATATACGTGACATACTGTATACCATCTGGCGTGAACATAACATGACAGATCACAGCTGGTTTGTCTGGTTACAGAACTGATTTGCGCTAATCACATAACTCAGATTATGAACTATTTGTATGAGTGTGTGTGAGCAGTGAAGCTGCTGTAAACCTGTGTGTTCAGACCAATGGAACTTCTATAGAAATGATATCAACCCCAGAGAAGTATTGAACACTTCTGAATGTCATTGCATTAGATAACAAAATATCAAACCAATTATAGGTTAATTTAAAGAGATATAACACACACACAAAAGGGTTTTAAATGATAAAACAATAAATGACTAAACTATCATATCCATACTATTTTAGACACTTCAGATTGTGAAACGTTAGTGGAACATATTCATGATTAATGTGATAATTAATCAGATATTAAACTGATATCTGTGGTTACTCTGAGGGGAACTGCCTACATCTACAAAAAATATATATATCTAATGCAATAACTTTCAAACAAGTGTTCACAAATGTTCAACAAAAATATTATTTGTATGCATACACAATGGTCATGTCATATCTATCATATCATTTTCATTGGCATCTGTGTACAGTATATGGGTGTGCACCCTTGCATTCTTAATGGTTTTTCCTGGTGTGTTTATGCACTTTACATGGAAGCGTAACAAAAAAGAAAATCATGAATGAATGTTGGGAGCACTCTGTTTCCTCTGCTTGGCTGAGCTGTCGCTGATGGAAACACACATGCGCGCGCGCACACACACACACTAGTATAATTCTGACCTCAAACCCAGAGAGGGATGAGCTCAGAGAAGAGCTGGGATCTGTGATTAAAGTGCATCTCCTCGGGCTGTGATGAACCTGGCTAACTAACCTTGGAATCCATATTTAGAATTTTTTAATTGCACATTAGCCACATCCTACCTTTATATGCAGTCTCTGCATTAAAACATTTTGGTAGTTAGACATGGATTGCATGAATGGTTAAAGTTAAGTTTTCAGACCGATGAGCTTTGTAAAAATCTTTCAGAAGTTTCAGAAAGGCGGGGCATAGAGGAGAAACAATAATGGACAGTATGTGGAAAATAATGTGTTTTTTGAACCTTAAACCGCATAAACACATTTCATTACACCAAATACACAAAATAATGTTCTTTTTAGCAACATCATATGACCCGTTTAAGGCACTGTTATTAATTATTAGCAACTTTTTTTATTTATATAAGAGAATGAATCATTGTGTTGGAACTCAACATGTACAGAGGTTTTTTCTTTCTCACTGTGGGTGATGGAATGCAAGAACGGCCATCCATCCAGCCACCTTCAATAATATATGAGACACAGCTATCATTGTGTCATCCTAAACCTTTCTACTCCAGTCCACTTTATTCTTGTACACGGAGGGGAAGGCCTGTGAATTATTCAAACTAAATCAGTATAGAAAGACTCAGCTGCCTCTTTCTCTCATTGAGCTTGTGGACTTAGGCAGTAATCATAAGCTCGGAGTGGTTGCATAATATTTATTGGATATTTCTCTCTCTCTTTTATTATTATTTTGGAGACAGTTATTGTGCTTTTTTACATCTTGGTCAAGGCACTGGATATGAGAGTCATGGCACCATGGTCCACAGAGTTTTAGGGGTGCCTTACATTTGCCTGATTGTTTTATTTCTACCCCTCTACCTTCAAGGTAAGAATATCAACAACCATTTTTTAATATTCTTTTCAGTGCTGTCAACTAATTATTCCAGTCATATATTTGTTAACTGTTCCACTTGATTGGAAGTATTTGTTTGCTTGTCCAGTCTCTGATTTGTGGATTTTTTTTTTGTGTTAGCATACCAACATGAGGAAAATTATATTTGTCAAAATGCACGTGAAAAGAAATTCACTCATGATGTACCCTTTTTAACTTAATCAATGTTAATAATAACTTGGAGGACTGCCATCTTTTTTGTGTGTGCTCTTCCAGGCGTAGAGATCTTGGACCCGGGGCAGGTGGTATACAGTGAGACCAGGACCAATGGTGTTGTGGGACGAGGAGTGATCTTGGAGTGTGGCCCTACTTTGCCCGATGTCTACATCTGGGGCTTTACCAAACCAGGCACAGACACCATTCGTGCCATTGTGTACAACTTTGGAAAGGGTCCTAAAATACAGAAATTAGCCAATGACTTGGGTAATTTGACAGTAATCAGCAACAGCGCCTCTCTGTCCATTGAGAAGCTTCCTCTGGCTGCAGAAGGAGTGTATACCTGCCAGGCACTGTATGATACCCTTGAAGGAGCCAAGCTGTATTACTACTATGTATTTCTGCGTGTTTTAGGTCAGTGGTAATCAGGTGATGTCTAAGTACTGATCTGAACAATGGCTGACAATGTTCAAGATTCATTTAGGTTGCCCCTGACATTTAGAGTGGAAATGTGCTAAATGAATTAACGTAAAGGTAATTTCCAAGAAAAGGTTCAACTGAACCAACATTAATGTTTTATTGTTTAGGTTGTGCTAGTAAAGTTAGCATATTTTACGACCACTCTTTCATGGTTTATCAGTAACAAGGCTCCCTTTTGTAATTACTTTAACAGTGCCAGTGACCAAACCTTACATTGTGATGAGCGACTCTTCGCCAGTGGAGGGCACATCAGTGACCATGCGCTGTGGCCTGGAGAATGGCACGGGGCCTATTAATTACAAATGGGAACAAGAGAGCCGGGAAAGCCAGCTCACCACTGTGGCCGAGATCTATGACGACAACCGATTAAATGTCACTGATGTCAACCGAAATCACACTGGATGGTACAGGTGTATTGCCATCAACCAGGTCAACCAGCAGCGCAGTGACCGAGTTTGGCTTGACACCATTTGTAAGAGACTCCTAAATAGTCTTTGAAATACTCAACACAATTTGATGCATCATATTGTTTTAGTGTGCAATTTCAAGAGGATATCATATGTAAATATCTCTGGCTCTTTTCCAGTTGGTCCAGACCAGCCTCAGATCGATGTCACCCCTTATTCAGTGACGGAGCGGGGTTATTCTGCCCTGGAAAGAGAGACGGTTTCTCTCCTGTGTCAAGCTTCTTCTAATCCCCCAAGTCAGTACGTTTGGTTCTACAACAATTCCCAGGTGTATGCGGGTCCCCAGTACACCATCAACAGGATCCTCCGCATGCATACAGGCCACTACGCATGCCTGGCTCAGAACACTTACCTCAACACCCGCTCCAGGAAAACCATCACCCTCACTGTCTATTGTGAGTGCTTCCACAAACCCCTGCCTGGATTCTGGTGGCCACCTTTCAACCTGCCCTTCAATAGCTTCCTCAAGTTTCCTTCTGAAATTTCTTGCATTTGCTTCCTCTTATACCTTTTCCTTCACACTAAAACACACACGAAGGTACAGACAGTTACGTAAACAAGGCTGTCAGACTTTCAGAGTGGCCGATTGTGGACGTGCAACTGGAGGAGGTGAAGGACAGTTCTGAGAGCTGAAGGTATACAGCTGGTGTGATTGTTTCTGTGCTATAACAAGTCACGAAAGGTCAGGAGACCTTGTATTGTTTTGTCATAACACTTCAATCTCCCCTTCATGCCTTGAATGTACATCTATTCTTGACTTACTGGGGTACTAACAACCCCAAATTTGATATGACTTCAAATTTGGCTCAGTTGTAGCAGGAATGATAAAGCAGATCTTAATGGATGATGTTTTTAACAGATACCAATGCAGTACTCTTTAACTTTCTAGAAGTCGACTAGCTTTTACCACTATGTAGATGAATAACAGACACCTAATCCGACCTCTTTGTTTGGCTCAATTTCAGGAACACTTCTCTGCCTCTATCAGTTTCCTAAATTGGCCCAAATCACCTAAGATTCATTTCACTGCCCTGTGTTACACAATCATTTTGTTCCCACAGATCCTCCAGATGGCGCTCCGACTTGCTTGATCCTACCAGTAAACAATCACACAGACCTGGCCTTCCAGTGTACCTGGGAGGGCGGTATCCCTGCAGCCTCTTTGAGATGGACCCCATATGTGTTTGGAGAAGAGAGCGAGGGACTCACAAACATCACCAAGATTCAGAAAGGTCAGGAGACTGCAAACAACTCCATCTTCATCTGCCAAGGCTCCCACATCGCATCGAATGAAATCAAAAGCTGCAGTGTCAGAACTTGTAAGTGTAAAACCAAGAGCACCTTGTTCACTTTGAGATCAACAAAAGGTCAGTAAATATTTTCTACATTCTCTTTATCCCAGGGATGCCCTACAGTGAACCAAAGTGCTCTGCATATGTAACTCGAAACAATGAGTACCTAATGCTGTCCTGCTCCTGGGAAGGTGGGTTTCCTCGAGCACTGGTGTGGTGGGCCTCTAGCTCAGGGGACATGCAAGGCACATCTGAGGAGAACGCAAACATCCTGGTTTTGCGGTCAAGTGCTACATACAGTGGCAAGGCTTTTGTATGCCATGCAAAACATCCATTGGCTAAGGAGACCAAACAGTGTGTTTTAAAACTAGGTAAGAAAGGGTCAATCATTATTCTTGCATCTGTAAAACAATCCTTTAAAAACTGTCCTTTCTTACTGTCTTTAGAGGCACCAGTCCTAGTGACCCAGCGCAGTATGATGACCGTCTATGAGGGCAGCGATGCCCAACTCACCTGTATCTTGAGTAGAAACTACCCTGTCACAGAGATCACCTGGTTCAACAACCTGAAGCAGCATGTGAACGAGATTCCTAAGAAGTACGTCCTGGAGCGAGCTGCTGCCTGGACAAACTTGACAGTGCGGGAAACAGACAGCAACACAGACAGTGGCCATTACTGGTGTTCAGCTACCAATGCTGTCGGTGGGGCAGAGATCCCCATTATGCTGATGGTGAAGAGTAAGCAAGCTTTTACATATTACACCGACACACTACACTACACTTTACAAGGTAGATAGGCACAAGGATGCATGCTATAATTTCTCAACTCCAGTAGCTCACTCTTTGGTTATATTAACTGGTTTTACATATAAATGATTTACCATTTAAATTTTCAGGGTACCCAATGCCCCCAAATATAAGCATCAGTAAGATCATTTACAACAGTCGTCAAAGGACTGATGTTGACCTAGAGTGGAAGCTCCAGACTGAGGGTAACCTTACCGGGTTTTTCATCGAGCGCCAGAGGATCCCTGAACCTGTGAAGAAAAGAAACAGTGGCCTTCCCTGGCAGAAACTGGCAGATCTAGACCATGATTCCCGACACTACCAAATCAACAATCTGGATCCCATTGGAGCTTATGCATTTCGTGTTACTGCCATCAACCACCGCACCATTGGAAACCCTTCCGAGATAAAGAGCGCAGGTGAGAACACTTACAAAGGCATTGAATATCAGTGCATATCTAAACATGGACAACATAATCATTTACATTGAAATACCCAAAGAAGGCAGGATATAATTTGAAGCTGTTAGAAAATGTTTTAAGATTGGAGTATTTTTTTATTGTTATTGCAAAACAACAACCACTCACTGTAAATCTAATGCTGTTGTTTTTTGTTTTGTTGTCCATTCAGGTGAAGTGCACAATCACTTGACCACTTCCATACCCACACATCTCCCTTCTTCTGTTCCTTTCCTCTTACATGATCTGCCTGTTAACTTGCCCTTTGATCTTTCCTGAGGTTATTTTTCTACTCATCTCATTCTGTCCGATAACTAAAGAAAGTGCGTATAATCGTATATGCTAATGACGCTAAAACAACTAATTAACCCAAGTGTTTAATCTTTTTTCCACAAAAAACAGTAATATACATTACAATTGTACAATATTATGTAGTAAGCTCTTATGATGTCCAATTGCTATGGTAAACTATGCAATTGTGACACTGATTTTGTGAAGCTGAAATAGGTATACTGTCTTCCAGCCGACCCTCCCTTCAATGCCTACCCAGCTGTGATCGGGGCAGCCATCGGGGGCATGATCATAGCTACAATAATCACTGTACTGCTCTTCATGTATGTGGTACGGAACCGCAACAATAACCCACGTGAGTTACGTATCTTTAATGTTTCAAGAAATCAAATATTGGTTGGTTAACCCTGTAGCATGGTTCCATGTTAATACCACTGTCACACTTTACAGGACTTCACGACTTGATATTTGGAAGGTATGTTTAACAATTGATATTTTTACAGGTACTTTAATTTTTTATTATTTCTTTACTACTTTAATACTATTTGTGCTTTTCAGGCAGAACAGCCAGTCTAGAGAGAACATTAACTTTCCTGAGGATGAGGGTAGTGGAATAGCAGAGGGGGAGAGAGGTACAGGACAACCAAGCCAATCAGCTAGTCCAGGTACCTCATGCCGTTGGCACGTTCATCCAACTCATATCAAAAAAAATATTTTTTTCACTTTAACTTTTATTAAAATAAAATAACTTTTTCTTGCAGCGGCATCAATGGCACTGCCAAGGCCAACCGCAGCACCTACAAACCTACCCCCAGGCGAGGAGCCAGTCAACGTAACGATTACTGTCATGGCCTCAAGCTAAAGACAAAGCTGATCACAATCATGTTTATTACCATACATTCACTACAGGATGATAGCACTTTTTCATCATCAATAGAAGTAAACAAAGTAAAGGGGGGGGGGGGGGGGGGTGTAATTACTTTTTTATTTAATACAAATT
>NW_015505523.1:511236-526742 GCF_001515645.1 Sinocyclocheilus grahami | reverse complement strand
TAAAAAATAAGGAGGGGGGGGGGGGGGGGTTGTGTTGAATGTAATTTTATACTAATATCAATTTAAGTGTTTACTAGCAAGCACAGCTTTAGATCAACTAATTAATTAGTTTTGGTATGACTAAAATACAAGCAAATTTGTTAATTAACAGCAGGATTATAATTTTTGCTACATTTAACTGTTCTTGTGAGGTAATACAAAGCACATTTTTAGCAATCTTTCTACATCAATACACAGATTACTTGAGCACCTTTGCATTCACCTTCCATGTGTCTATTTACAATGAACTAAACTGATTTCAGCTGCTTCTAAATAACATGGGTTGAGATAAACCAATCATTTATGTAAAAACTGATTGATATTTTTGAACAAATTTTTCAATTCTTTATAAGCAAAAGGCACTCTTTTTTGAACTCTCAATGTTTAATAAAATGAAGGCTGAACACAACTGGATGTTAATTTGATTCTCTAGACAGTGAATTGTCCATAGCAATTTGCACTATGGTCATGTTACATGCTCTAAGATCTTTACATTTTTTTCCTTTTTCTAATTTAAACAGCTTACTAAGCCAAACAGCATTATTAATGACAGATTTATTTTCAGTTTTGTTTTTCACATTCAGAATCTCACATCTTGTCAAGGGGCAGAAATTAAACCTTATCTTCATAGTAACGGAACATGAATGAACAGATAAACTTAACTTGAGAGATTCTCCTCATTCCTTCACACACACAAATCAGAAAAACAGACATATACAACTACAAACATATAAATCTGAACACGTTCCACGATCATAAAACAACTTCATGTACCTGTGTACGCATGTGTGAAAGCAGACTTTGCATGTAAAATTGAGGACACGCATCAATTCAAAGGCAAAACCTTTTGGTTACTAATAATGTCAGACAGTTTCTGTTTTAGTTTCAGGAATATCCTCTTGAATTCCAAACCATCCCCCTAGAACACAAAAGAATAGTTTTGAGAAGGCATTGATATTATCAAATCAATAATATTAATAAATCAACAAATAATATAAAAAAAACTATTCTTCACTCAAAGATTCTTGATATTAGTTTTAGTTGTGTTAACAGTTAATTTAGAAGCAGCATGCGATTAATAAATGCAAGCATAGATGTAATTCAGTGGTTTGGGCTGTTTTCACCTTTGACAATCGGAAATCTACTAAAATGCGTTCCTCCATTTCCAGGAAGTGCACTATGAAGATCAGCTTATTATTGCGGTGATCCATTGTGGACACTGTCGCCTATGAATCAAAAGAGAAAAGGAGACAAGATCAGTGCATTATACAGTTCAAGATTTAGTGCCAAGGATTTCAAATGCTTTAAATGGTACAACTGATTGTTTTATTTGGTTACCTGATTGGTGCAGCTCTGTTTCCAAGTGTGACCCATAGCAATACAGGCATCACGGAGAGCAATGCAAGACGGTTCTGCCTTTACCGTAGTAAAGAACCTAGTCATCCTTCTCACCAACCGCTGCCACGGGCTCTGAAAAAAAAAAGAACAAATATTTAATAAATATCCATTATTCAATAATTAAATGGGTAAAACGATTACATAAAACCTATTAGTTAAATCAAGCCAAATTACAGCAATAAAAGTGCTGTGGAATAAAAGCAAAATTGTTTACAGAAGTAACAAAGTGAACATGTACAAAACAAGTTACAACAAAACAATAAATCACCATACTATCATTAATATTCATTTTATAGAATAGGTCACCTGGCTGGCACCCGGTGTGCCAAGCAGTTGGCTGCCCAGCAGCATGTGGTCAAGACAGGTAGGCTGTGAAAAGCTGACACTGACATCAGTGTGCACCGTAACCCCCTTCTCCTCCCACAATCCTTGCGGCTCAGGCTGAGAACTGGAGATCTGTGCTCTGTCATCACTGCAGAAACACACAGGTAGTGATGGATGTGCTTCTTAGAACGTAATACAGCTTTTACTGTATTTGTACTAAACTATCAAGTCAGCTGTCTTATGTATTTGTCATACTGACCTGTTTATTCTTCTCAGCTGTGAGAGCTCAGAATCAGCCCTATGCATTTTGGTTACTGGTGTGTCACTCTGTCGTTTTACTGCTGTGGTCAATAATTCAGATCCAAAAGAATCACACACATTCTTAAAAGACAAACATAATTAATGAGCTGATCTTTGATAGCAGTACCTGACTTAAAACTTCTGCTAAACCATCGGTGCTTCTTAATTTCAGGAATGGTGAACCTGTCCTCTGGATTATGCAGTAATATTTTAGATAGCAGACCTGACAAAGAAAATAAAACACAAAGTTCAGCATCACAGGTGTTTTTAAACATGTTTCTGTGCATCTGTTCTGGGTGGCTTCTTCCTGGACCAAGTCAAAGAGCCCACAAGTCTGGTTTAAATTAACACTGAAAGAAAAATTTAATTAAATACTGGATTAAATAACACTTAATATACTGGATATATTAATATACTTAATTAATATACTGGATTAAATAACACTTAAGAAGCTTACTCAGTGGAACAGCATCAATTTTCTTCCAGGGTGTGAGGTAGATTTTCTTCTCTAGCCAATCCAAATACTCCTGACAGTTTTCACTTGGTTGGTCCCATGGTAACTCTATGGAAAAATAGCTAAACTCTCAACAAAGATGCAGTCTCTGACTGACACACACAGAATACTGATGTCTTACCTCCAGCTAACATTGCTGTGAGCACAATGCCACAAGCCCAAGTGTCTGCAGGTTGAGCGTGGAATGCTGAGCGTGACATCAGCTCAGGGGCAACATAGGGCAGAGTGCCACACAGACGGGCCAATGCCCGCTCCCGGCCACGATGGCGGAACATGGTAGCCAGTCCAAAATCAGAGATCTTCAGATTATCTGAGAGAAAATATAAATAGGATATATATAAAAATTTGTTTCTATTACGATACATTATTTAGGTTTTCTACTTACTATAGTACTGTACTGTTAAATGTATTATATATTTATTTTGATCTTTTTTTTTTTTACATTTATTTTAATTATTATTTTTTTTATTCACAAAACTTGTTTAATCTTATTTTCATCCCCTAGTAAAAGTAATATATTTAAAATACATTTCATGCTAAGTATATAGTTCAGATCTATTACCATATTTACGGACATATCGCTCAAGACTTACTGATATAAATATTTGTATTAAAATTTATTTGGCGTACTACTTGTGCACAATGCACATTTCTTAATATTAAGCCTAAAATGTGTTTTAATGTCACTATTGATGAGGATTCAACAATCTTTGATAATATTCGTCTTTGAATGCGTGATATTTAAAGTGTACCTAAAGTATACTTGAAATAGTTCCACTTTAAGCACAGTCAAATATACTTTAGTACAGGGGTTCTCAAAGTCTACATTCAAAGGTCCAAATCAGAATTTTCATCAGTGTCAAAGGTCCGGACCGGAACAAGTGGTTATTACAAAATTAGTTTTTAATAAACATACATAACATGCATTTTTTTGAAAAAATTAAGTGCAAAAGTGGCAAAACAATTAATTTAAGTGTCAGCAATAGAGGTCGACCGATAAGGGTTTTTCTCTGGCCGATGCCGATATTTAGAAATCAGGGCAGCCGATGGCCGATATATGATGCTGATTTTTTTTGGCCGATATGTTCGGCCGATTTATTTATTTTTTCCTTTATCTCATAAAAGTGAGTTTGAGTAAATTATTATTGCAGGGCACAAGATGTAATAGTAGTAGTAGTAGTAGTAGTAATAATAATAATAATAATCTAATTAATAATTATTAGTAGTAGTAGTAGTAGTCTAATTCATAGCAATAATACATGGCTCAAAGCACCTTCTCAAAACAGTTCTGAAGCATGCTTTTTGTTTATGTTTGCTGACAGACCAGTGTTTCCCACAGACTTGCACATGCAAATTCATTCTCTGCCAGCAGAAGGCGCTGTTGGAGCGGGAGATATAGCAGTTTCCCCGGTTACGGCTGTAATCAAAAATCGAAATGAAAATGACATCAAAGCTTTTCTGAAGACGGTCAGTTCTTTTCAATTATACATTCATATAAAAACACCCGCACTGCCTTTTAATTTTGAAACGTGTAGTGCTCAGTTTATTTAACGAAGTAGTTAGAATTCTTTTGGCAAATCTATTTGTGGCGGTCAGTTTTGATTTTGTGACGGGCCGCCACAAATAACTCAATGTATGGGAAACACTGGACACTGCTAGAAGTCAAATACCCATAATCTAAGTGATAACAAAACAAAAAAAAAGTACTCATATTAGCGGTGAAATGTCGTCCGATTATCTCCAACGTCATACGCTCACTGGATGTCATGACAACAAAGGTCATGAAGGAAAAGTTTCAATATCTCGCCTTCGCTTTCATTTCGGACCATCTCCAAAAAGACATTAAAAAACTAAACATATGATTTACAAGTTTAACATGCGTTTATCAAAGTAGGAAATTAGTGTTCTTGAAATACGAAATGGTGGCGGGTCTGCTGGACTGAATTCCCTCCGGGTCCGGACTTTGAGAAGCACTGCTTTAGTATATCTTTAGTTAGACTTCAGTACTTCCGCACAATTAAAGTGCATTAAGCAAAAAATTTGTTGTTCCAATTTAGCAGACTTTAAGTATACCAGTTTAGTATACCAAAAGTACAACTGCAGGGTATTTTAAGTACATAAATATGTATTTGTAATATAAAAAAACTAGGATTATTTATTTTATTTTCTTATTATTTGATTTTAATTAAGCAAAAAATTTGTTGTTCCAATTTAGCAGACTTTAAGTATACCAGTTTAGTATACCAAAAGTACAACTGCAGGGTATTTTAAGTACATAAATATGTATTTGTAATATAAAAAAAAACTAGGATTATTTATTTTCTTTTCTTATTATTAGGGCCCAAGCCGGTAAGGCGCAGGCCCTATTGTTTTTCTAAGGATTATTATTATTATTATTATTTGCTAGAAGTCAAATACCCATAATCTAAGTGATAACAAAACAAAAAAAAAGTACTCATATTAGCGGTGAAATGTCGTCCGATTATCTCCAACGTCATACGCTCACTGGATGTCATGACAACAAAGGTCATGAAGGAAAAGTTTCAATATCTCGCCTTCGCTTTCATTTCGGACCATCTCCAAAAAGACATTAAAAAACTAAACATATGATTTACAAGTTTAACATGCGTTTATCAAAGTAGGAAATTAGTGTTCTTGAAATACGAAATGGTGGCGGGTCTGCTGGACTGAATTCCCTCCGGGTCCGGACTTTGAGAAGCACTGCTTTAGTATATCTTTAGTTAGACTTCAGTACTTCCGCACAATTAAAGTGCATTAAGCAAAAAATTTGTTGTTCCAATTTAGCAGACTTTAAGTATACCAGTTTAGTATACCAAAAGTACAACTGCAGGGTATTTTAAGTACATAAATATGTATTTGTAATATAAAAAAACTAGGATTATTTATTTTATTTTCTTATTATTTGATTTTATTTATTTTTTCACTTTTTTCCCCAGCACTGACCAAAGAAGATATATCTCCTTAGATATTAATAATAACAGAATACAATTTAATAGGTGTCATAAGGTTGTGTCACAGCTATCACGGTTACATATATTAGCGTGGCTGGAACATTGCATTGACCAATCAGAAGCCAGAATCTGTTTTATAATGACATTTAACACAAGACCATCAAGATGTACCTTTATCATCAAGAAGAATATTCTCAGGCTTTATGTCACGATGTGTAATCCCAACACTGTGAAGATATTCCTGTAAGCAAGAGAGAAATCTAGTTTTACAACAAAGGTGGCTATAAAAGTGAAAACCATTCACCAACACACCAGAATCAGAGAAAAATAATCTCAAAACTGACACTTACCACACCAGCTATTAGCTGCTGAAAAAACCTGTGTGCCTCCTTTTCTGGCATCCCAACATCTGGCTCTGTCAGAATTGGAAACAAATTGCATTTCGAGTAGAATCTTCAATATTTGCTCATCACAATTATTTAGACCCCACCAGATTTACATTACACTGGCCAAAGAAGCTAATAAAATGAAGATGTCCTAATCTATGTTTCGCTCACCGATTCTGTCAAAGAGCTCTCCTCCACTACAGTACTCCAGGAAGATGTACTGTGTCGTCCCCTCACTCCTGTGCCCAAAGAACCGTACGATGTTTGGGTGTGAAAGCATCTTGCATATGCAAACCTCCTTTTTTACATTCTCTATACAATCCTTGGCTTTTGCCATGTCCACAACTTTAACCGCCACAGCCTCTTCTGTCTTCTTGTTGACCAGCAGTCGCACCCTACAATAATTTGAAGTAGATTCATTCATTTGAAGACTTTAACGAATCAGGATGAGACTAATAAAAAGGACACTGGTCACTTACTCTCCATACGCCCCCTCTCCAAGGGTCTGCACCACATCCCAGTCTTTAACAAAAGGCACAGCCATGATCTGATCTGTGGACACAAGTCAGAACATCTAGTTAGTAATAAGCAGTAACGTTACTTGGGCATAAAAAGCCTAAAACACTTGCTCGGAATATATTCGTTTTGAGTAATTGTTAAATAAACAAAATGACACCTGCTAAATAAGACTAGGCAACGTTACTTAATTAGGTTATATACAGTGAAACGTCAAATCCGATAAGCTTGGCCTGTCCAATGTTAATTTCGTGTTATTTTGTGAAATAAACAGACCTTACGTGTTACCAATATCAGTGTCGAAGCTGTCCCATTTGATGCAGGTTGTTTGTTTATTCTGTTAGTATATTTACACACACCCGTTAGTAGTGTCTAGACAGAAATGTCCACAGACTGTATGGATATGGATAATACAAGCTAGTCCGTCCAAACCTTGGCGCGTTCTGGAGACGTGTCATCACCGGAAGCGCTTGGAGGAGAGAAATTTTAAAATAAAAGCTTAAATCAGCAGCAACTTTAAAAATGAGGGGAAATGTTTCATATTACCTGGAGAATTTCAAAATGTTTGTTTTGTTGGAATTGTATTGTAAAACTGTTCAGTAACTAAGACCACCAAAACCATAACAAATAAAATATCATAGCAGATTTATAAACTAAATATGAATGTGAGATAGATATGTTATTTTATGTGTTCCTGCACTTTTTATTATAGTTTGTAAAGACTGTTGGTTAGGATTAGATGTGTAAATGTTTGATTGTTTGTGTTTTTATTATTTTCTTGTCGTACAAGCAATAAAAAGTCATATTAGATCTAAATGTGGGCTTTTATTTTTTTTGTATAGTTTCCAACGCTTGAAAACGATACAAAATAAAAGCTCGCCTGTCACGGTGATCAAGGGAAATAAATCACAGTCATAAGATTAATGCGCTTTTTGTGATACAACATTTAATTTTAAAGCATTTAAATATGGTAAAGCATAATTACTAGCTGTCTTAATCACCATCGTTATTATCACATAACAGGAGCTGAAAGCAGACTGATTTCGCCTGTCGTTGTTATGGCAACATCAGGTCAGTTCCGTAAACACGACTGTACAGTTGGAGGGTTATTTCTAAAGCTAGCTAGACTCTAAGAAAGTGGAATAAAAAAAATATATATAATATTTTACCATGTTGACAGCCCACCGAAGCAGGACACGATGTCGGGAAGTAACTGGACCTGGACATTCAGTGGCATTGGTGAGTTAGTTATTAGTTATGCTGGCTTGACAAACTGATTTATTAGTAGTAGTAGTAGTAGTAGTAGTAGTAGTAGTAGTAGTAGTAGTAGTAGTAGTAGTAGTAGTAGTAGTAGTAGTAGTAGTAGTAGTAGTATTATTAGTAGTAGTAGTAGTAGTAGTAGTAGTAGTAGTAGTAGTAGTAGTAGTAGTAGTAGTAGTAGTAGTAGTAGTAGTAGTAGTAGTAGTAGCTGTTTTTATACAGTCTATGGTTAGTAGTAGTAGTATACCAAAATTTCTGACCCAATTTTTACTAAAACGGACGAAAAACTGCCCAAAATCCCATAGACTTAACTTACATGGAAAGCTTTCTTTCTTTCTCCAACGTAAAGTTTATCTTTCAAACTTTTCAATCTAACATTAGATCCCTATTAGTCTCTTTTATAATATTTGTAGTTACGTTAATGAAAAGAACTGTAAATGTAAATTCATGTACTGTTTTAATGTAAATATGTAATAATGTACATACATATTATTAAATTTTTTTTAGTTTTTGTTAATATTCATCTCAAATATGTGCATTTCAGAGAGCAAAGCCTCCTTTATCCAAAGACGTAGATGACTTCTTTCTGCGGAGGAGGAAACAGGAGGCCATACAGAATGAAGAATATGTAATAATGTACATACATATTATTAAATTTTTTTTAGTTTTTGTTAATATTCATCTCAAATATGTGCATTTCAGAGAGCAAAGCCTCCTTTATCCAAAGACGTAGATGACTTCTTTCTGCGGAGGAAACAGGAGGCCATACAGAATGAATTGCTGGAGTTTACCAAGAATCAGAGCTCCTGTGATGTGAGAATGCGATGGGAAAGGAACACACAGCGCCGGATGGTGTCGGCCACTATTAGTAGACATCTGCAGGAAGCAAGAGAGCAGTACCAGATGGACATTGATGAAAGGAGGGAAAGGTTTGAATGGAATAACCTCATAAATTATTAAGAAATCATCTCATTGTAAAGTGTAATGTCCTTGTCTGGCTCTTTTTGACAGGCTTCGTGAGCTGCTGTCAGAGGAGAGGGAGCTCTTCAGGGAGATGGAGGCAAAAAAGGAGACAGTGTTGGAGAGGCAAGCTAAGATGCTTGAAAGAGCCAAGACTCTGCGAGATAGAAGAGAGAGTGAGAGACAGAGACTTGTCGCTGAGAAACTCGATCAGCTCTTCAGGTAGAAGACCTTATTATTAGTGGTTGGATGAACTTGAACTTTGATTCAAACTACAAGATGTTCCATCTACCTGTGTTTTAGAGAGCAAAGTGAGGAGCTGCGTGCCGTGCAGATGAGGCGCAGACAGGATGAGGTCTGCACTGAGCGTGCTGCTCAGATCCGTACTAAGGAAGAAGTGCAATGGATGCAACAAGAGGAAGACAGACTGTTCGCCCAGATGTGGGAGAGCGACAGGCTGGCTAAAGAGGAGCGTCATAACCAAGAGGTTCAATGGCAAAGAGAGAACAACCTCCAGCAGAAGGAATTCCTGCAGGCACAGATGGAAACGACTGAGCAGCAGACAATACGGGCCAAGCAACTGAAGCAAGAGGAGGCCCAGTTACTGGTATTGATCATATTGTTCAATAGGATGAATCAATCAAATCAAGCCACAGTTATTATTAGGCATGCACGATATGTCTGTACCATATCGGTTATTGGCCAATTTTTTACAGTTTAATTGTAACATTTCAGGCATGCTCATTTCCCTTATCATGACCTTAATGGTCACTTCAATTTCATTAAATGAAAGTATTCTTTTGTAATTGTTGAGTTTTTTAGTTTTTTTTGTAATGTGTTATTAATTAAAAAAATATATATTAATATTACAACTAATATTTTTAATACTATAAATATAATATAACTTTTAAATAATGATCTTTAAATAGTATTAATTGCATTTATAATATTAGAAAAAATTTTATTAAAAAAAAATATCTGATATTTATATTTTATTTAGTTTTTCTAATATTATAAATGCAATCAATACTATTATTTTTTTTATAAAAGATTATATTTAAATACTACATAAAAAGTATACTACTGTTACTGTTAAATATAATCTTATAATGTAAGCAAATCTCGATATTAATCTTTAAATAGTTGTAATGTGATATTAATTTAAAAAATATATATATTAATATTTAATAATATGTTTATATAAAGTATATATTATTTAATATACACTTATATTATTAAATATAAACAAATGTTTAAATGATATAAATAAATAAATGTAAATATTATACAATTATCTTGTTAAAAATAATATTTAAAAACTTCATGAATAAAAAAAAGTATACCACTGTTAAATATAATCTTTAGCAAATCTCAACAAATCTTTACAAACCATGCGTTTTAATGTTGTGATGCCTAAATTGTCTTGCTGCATAACATTTTTTTTAAAAATACAGTAAAACTTTGAAGGTTAAAACTCCTTAGAGAGAGCACAGGGAGATGCTTCGTGTGGAGGCAGAGAGAGAACACAGACAGAAGCTCCAAGACCAGGAGAAACGACTTAAACAGTGTTAAAAATAATATTTAAAAACTTCATGAATAAAAAAAAGTATACCACTGTTAAATATAATCTTTAGCAAATCTCAACAAATCTTTACAAACCATGCGTTTTAATGTTGTGATGCCTAAATTGTCTTGCTGCATAAATTTTTTTTTAAAAATACAGTAAAACTTTGAAGGTTAAAACTCCTTAGAGAGAGCACAGGGAGATGCTTCGTGTGGAGGCAGAGAGAGAACACAGACAGAAGCTCCAAGACCAGGAGAAACGACTTAAACAGCACACACACAAACACTAAAAGATATATATAATGTATCATATAATATCATATGATATATTATGATTATTATATAAATATAAAATATATATTATGACAGTGCTATTTTTCTCTTTAGTAAATGAGAATATGCTGAAACAGGCTGAGCCTTTCAAAGAGAGAGAGGAGCTCGACAGAATCCTTGAAGAGAACAAATTGCTGGATGAAGAAGAAAAGATCCGGTAGGTTCCTGTCTGTCAAAGTTGTTCAACTTAATCATACCTACATACAAAAAATAATATTTTGTTTCCTAAATTTCCAGTTTAAGGGAGGCCACTCAAGAATATAAGGCTGATTTATTGGCTCAGATGCTGCACCACCAGCGCATTCATGAAGCAGAGCAAGCTGAGAAAGAACACGAGTTCCAGAGAGGTCTATGGTACCAGGAGCAGTACAATAAGAAGATCCAGGACATCCTCTCAAGGCCAATATCTGGAACCACAGCAGTTCATCCCTTCAGGAGACGAGAGCGCCCCTGCTCCAACTTTGGTGCACAGTTGGCATAAATCCAACACATTCTATTCTCAACATTATTCATAGCATGAGTATAAAATATCCTAAAAATGATATAAAAATAAAAAATAGATATTAAAAAAAACTTTCAGTGAACCTCCATGCTTAAATACCTTACATGCTCATTTCTGAATAACTAGATATTGTATATTTTACACATTTGTGTGATCTGTGATCAGATTCATTATCCCTGTGCTAAAGTTTGTATTCAGACTTAAATACAAGTCTGACTGGATTAACTTGTTTTGAGGTAGATATTTGCATGTTTAAAAGTTAATTATTTAAAGAAAGCTAATCATTTCAATGAATAGACTGTGAATAGTGTCCTCTTTTTGCAAGTCAGGTCAAAAGGTTAAGGTTAAAAAATGACACAGTTAACATGCAGATTATTTCCATAATGATTTAGCAACAAGGTTTTAGACCAATAAGCTGCTGGGTAAAATGATTAGTGGGTGGAAAACTTTTGACTCATATATGGTGAAGAAGTTAGTCAACACCCAATACCTTACCTAGGAGTGGTATGGGTGTGGAGCAATTGGTCTGATTTCATTTTTGTCATTTTTCTTTCTCACCTGGCTGTTCAGACAAGTTTTACTTTTACCCAAGCCAGTTTGAGACTACAAAATTCGGCAAAGTAACGCTATACAATCTTTTTAAGCATGACATGAGGAATATACAACAGCTCTGATGATCATTGTGTCTGTGGATATTTGTACAATTTCTAAAAGAAGATGCATGAACATGAACTTTATGTCAAGGTAGGTCAGGCATTGCTACTCTTTCATTTTAGATTTCCACATCACCTTAATTACAGTATGTGGTCCACTGAGAGTTACAGGTTACAGCTTTATGAATAAATACATTAAGCTAAACACGTTCATGCATCTGTTAATGTATTTTTTTCTGTCTTTATTCAGGATGTGAACAGTACTTAGGCTTTTCTCCTTCTGAATTTATGTTTCATCCTATGGTTTACTCATGGCTTGTGTCCACTCTGCATTTTGAAGATAAGAGTAGAGAGGCTGCTGTGTTGCTCAGCTTTGTGTCTTTGATTAATGATGCAGACACTGAGCATACACAGTCCACATTATCTGATTATTCAAGGCAGCTTCTGCTCTCAAATATTTCTGAGAAACACAAGAATGTACATGTATATATAGAGTCTTGTGTTCAAATTCACATTGTATGAAATGGGCCCAATTAGTTATGTAATCTTGGTGCAATTATGTGTTTCTATGCATTTAATAGCTTATACTGTGTAATATGTAGACTATTTTAGCACTATGTATATATATATATTTCCAGGTCTAGATGGAGACAAAAAAGTAATTTAAAGTTATAATAATTTAATGGGGTAAACATTCATGTAATCTAAAATGCTCTCAGATGACTGTCAAAAACACACTGCATTTAGTAATATATATATATATATATTTATTTATTTATTTATTTGTCTGGATCTATTAAGCCATTCAAAAATTATAAATAAAAATGTAAATAAGACTGCAGTTAATTAAAAAATTGACTTGAATACTCATTTTCTAGAAGAAACATTTATTACATTTTTTATTTAAAAGTCAATTTAGAATTTTTACTTTTGACATTTTTGTTTGGTCTAAAGGCAAATATGTATGGAATAACTGTCCAGAGAAAAGAAACAGTCTCTAAAAAAATTACATTATTGGAAAAAGTTGATATTGTTATTTCTTAAAAACAAAATAAGCAGCTATTTTACATTTAAATTTGCATTTAGTCAATTAGCAGATGCTTTTATCCAAAGTGACTTACAAATGAGGACCAACACTAACAATTTATCATAAGACCCAAAGTCAGCTATCAGTATTCACAGTATACAATGGCAAGTTTTCAGTGTAAGCTAGTGGTACACAAGCTAGAGCAGAAGTGAAATACAGAAAAATAAAGAAAAACTTGTGGAAAAAATATTGGATTTATTAAAGGAAGTGCCTTTGTTTATGATTTTGGTTTGTTTTAAAATATTGTCATATGATAAGTAAACTAGAGAGGATCCTTTTAGGCCCTCATCTTTTTTTTTCAATAAGTTTTTAGATTTTTAAAAGTGTTCTCATTTTTTACTTTTGGACATCATTATTTGTCATTCAAACATACCTGTATATTTACATCTCATTTACAGCTATGAGACAAATGCTTGTAGCTTTGCATTTCTCCTCATTTGGTTATATGGTCATATTTATAATATTTGGTAATATTTTCTTATTGCTGTCTAAATAGAAACAAGCGGACGGTCTTTAAATCTTCACTTAGAATGAACCACGACATTCTCATTTCCGTCACAATGTGATGTCTAGTGCAGTGCTGTAATTGACCAGATGGTGTCGCTGTAGACACACTGAATTGTGCCATTGATCCATGAGCCTCTGCCACTGCGGTCATGTCAGTCAGCATGATAGAGTCCATGGAGAAGGGAAGCAACTTCACTCCTTCTTTTTGACAATTACATACTTTTTCTCATATGTAACCGGTACCTTTTAGTCATTATTATGACTCAGTGATTAGTCGTGGTCATCGCTTATTTTAACTTGATTTTTAATATTTGGAGGAGGAGATGAAAGGGGCTTGTCCAACTCAACTTCAATTATGGGGACAGACACCTGCCGTGATCAGGCGCGGCTAACGCGCTAACATTAGCAGTCAGAGGGACTTCAAAAGTACAAACCAGCTCGACAGGACGACATGGAGTGGTGACAGGACATAGGAAATCTGGATTATAAAACTTGTTTGGGAATATCATCGTATTCAAACGGAGATATATTAACCTTGCGTGTGCTGATGTAACTAGTTTAGGTGGGAGCTGCTCTATTTGGGATCATGTCTGTGACTGAACTCTACTCTAGGGTGAGTTGTTGGGATTAGTTTTATTTCACCATGAAATGGCTAAATAAATAGTTAATAATATGAGACAGGTGAACAGTAATATAAGAATCTATTTACTGTGTGAGGTAAACGACGCGAAACGCCTTCACCAATCTTAAATCCTCGTGTAATGTAGCATGACTAGCTTGACATATTTAAATTTATCTCAAAGCATCATAAAAGCTCACAAAAGGTAATATTCAACTATTTGACGCCCTGCAGTTCTGCTTAACTGCCTTTAACTTCTTATAAAGCACAGGGAAGTGTCGCGGACAGGTGTGTGTGTTTCTGTTGGTTTCGGTCTGTAACGTTAGGTAGTTTCGGTGTTCGCTGTGTTTCGAAAACCAATTGAGCTCCCTATCTAGACAGCATCTTTGAGCGCGTTCAAATGCGTCTGTGTTGTCAAATAATGCTGTCTATATAGGCAGCTCACTAGGTAGGCGATACAGCCAGTGTTTGTGACGAGCTCTTCCTCTTTTGAGGACTTTAGTGACTCTTATAGTTCATATTCCTCTAAGTATGCTGCAAAAGGAAAGACGTTTGTTTGCGTTTAAGGTGTATCTGTCAAACCCAGCATAAGCAGTTAACAATAACTGTTCATTGGATATTAATGTACTGTAAATTATTTTTATATATGAACTGTTTGGCAATATTATGTAACATTTGTTGGGAGAAGGTGTCGCATTGAATTCCTCATTTGATATTTAGTCCTAAATCTTTTCGGGTTATTTTGTGCAGGTTGGGATCGTTAATATTACCATTGTACATTTATTGTCAGGGTTCCCATAGTTAGGACGTTTTATTATGAATAATGAAAAATTTAATTAGTATATCTACTTATTCAACTGTAATATATTTGATCATGTAGTAATTGGTACAAACGACTGAAAAAAGTAATATAAACTTAGCAGCTATGCCTTGTAATTCCACAAATACGAACTGATACTTGTTTATTTGTATTATTCTATTTTGACCTCTCATGGACATATATTTTACAGTGGGAAAGCTAGATGTAAATATGGTTTTACAGACTAGGAAACACCTTGGAATAGCCTCATATTTATGGTCACATACTAATGCTGCAGGTGACTCAGTCTTTCCAAGTTGTTTGGGCTTGTATGCAAAATGAATATTTATCTACAGCCGTGGATAGACTGTTCAGTTCAGTCTGGTTCTCACAGAGTCACCATAAGGGTGGATTCATATTACACCAGTTCAGTCCCTTATTTTGGCCTTTGTGTTCTGGTATTCAGATATTTGGCCCTAAAAGTGTTCCACAGCTTTCAGGTCGTATATTGTTAGCTTGTGTGCTGTTATCTCAATGATCATAAAAAGGCCAAACCAGTGATGTCATCATAACCACCCTGCCAATGTGTGTCATCGATTACACTGAGAACAAATCCTATTGACTGGACAGCCAGGCATTTTTCCAGAGTAGGCCACTGGTTCGAGGGGGATAGATGGTCAGGCATTATCCTTGTTTAACTGGATTGGACTCTGTGGCAACCCCCTCTTTCTCAGCTCCTAATTAATCTTAATAATCTGCTTGTTTTTTTTTTTT
>NW_015505523.1:477663-506326 GCF_001515645.1 Sinocyclocheilus grahami | reverse complement strand
TTACATTTTAGTCTGGGACTAGGCTTAAGCCTTGTCTGTGAAACCAGGGGATAATGTTTAGGGGGGTCTCATTTAAAGACCTCATGAAAGAAGTAGATGTGCACCTAAACGTACCTTAAAGCACATTTTGAATGACAAATAATTTTATAAATTGTTTTAAATTGCATCGTATTGTTTAATGCTGAGTGTGTAATTTACTATGTAGTCTGTTATTGGAGCTTTGTGTCTTTCGCTGGTTATTGCTCTCAGAAAGAG
Organism: Sinocyclocheilus grahami; assembly: GCF_001515645.1. NCBI lineage: Eukaryota > Metazoa > Chordata > Actinopteri > Cypriniformes > Cyprinidae > Sinocyclocheilus > Sinocyclocheilus grahami. Next base: position 506,071 of record NW_015505523.1, on the reverse strand, counting down.
GATTAGTTTGGGGCACAATGCACCCCTGCCTAAGTTTCGACCACCCTTCTTAGTGGGAGGTTTTGTTGAATTGACCCAAACACAACCTAGATTTGTTGGGGTGGACAAAAAGAGTCATTAGCCCCAAGTAGACTCACTTGTGAGCCGTCTTTTCTTCTGTTGTGCTGTTTCAACAAAAACGGCCCTTTTCTATTTTCATTCTCTGTGCTTTTTGTTGTATTCTATGGTCTTCTGTTCCTGTTACTGCATCTCCTTGATTAAACCGTATGTTACGTCACTGTTGAGGTCTCTCAGTGCCTCTGGTCAGGTAAACAAGTCGTGTGCAGGTCCAGGGGGAGGGGAGCATGGGCTGGATGTGCGATCACACTCCATTCACTCATGGCTCGGTTAATGCCACTGCTAAAGTAACTGATGCAGAAACAAGAGTCTCTATGAGGGCTGGAGAGAGAAATCTGAGAGAAGCACTAAAGAGCTTTAATTGTAATGTTCATGCACCTTTTTGTGTTACAAAAAAGTACCTTTCTGAGTCCCAGTATAACGTAATTTGAATTACGTTGATCCTGGCTCCATCAGCACAGCTCAAAGTTATACGATTAACCCAGTGTAATAGGCTACGGGTGATATTGCTTAAATATTGATAAAATAAAATTGTATTTAGTTATTCTTCAGGATTTTGACAATATTATGGGTAAATATTTTTTGAATAAATCATTACTTCAACCAAAAAGATGGTTAGAATATTAAAACTTTAAAAAATATTAAATATTAAAATAAAAATAAAATAAAAATATTAAAATATTAAAAATTAAAAACATTTACAAAAACATTTTTTAAATAAAAATCAAGGTAAAAATAATCAAGGCATGTTATTCACTAAATAAACGAATAATATTAAATAATTTTATTTAAATGCATATGATTTTTTTTAATAATAAATATAAATGTAAATATTTAATGATATTAAATTTGTTTTAAAATTCTAAACACAGTACAGCAAAATTGTAAAAACATATGTATTGTACATTTGCAATATACATCTCTCATAATGCTTAAAATATTAAAAATTAAAAACATTTACAAAAAATTTTTTTAAATAAAAATCAAGGTAAAAATAATCAAGGCATGTTATTCACTAAATAAACGAATAATATTAAATTTTATTTAAATGCATATGATTTTTTTTTATAATAAATATAAATGTAAATATTTAATGATATTAAATTTGTTTTAAAATTCTAAACACAGTACAGCAAAATTGTAAAAACATATGTATTGTACATTTGCAATATACATCTCTCATAATGCAATATATCTCTAAATGCATTTACCTTCATGCGTTTGGCAGGTGCTTTTGCATTCAAGGTGCACACATGATCAGATCTTGTTTTCCCTGAGATTCGAGCTCATGGGCTGGTGTTGCTAGTGGTGTACTCTACTGTTTGAGCTGCAGCGATGCAATGCAGTATAGCCTCCCAATTAGTTTTTATTATGTCCGTATACAGAATTGGGAAAAGGGGTGCAATGAAACATTTATTTAGTGCACCTGCTCTCCTCCTGTTACTTTTCTCAGATTAACAAGTCTCCGAGGGCAGCTCACCTGTTAACGCCTGCTACAAAGCCTCACTCCTGATCCATCACAATCAGACACTAGTGTCAGATTTCACAGTGATTCAGACAATCGGACAGTTATTCCTGGACAGTGGACAAAGAGGTTGAAAAGAAAAAATTATAACGTGTTCTCCAGGAAACACCTGACCTTTCCCTGTAGGGCTTTTGTGAGTATGCTGCCAGACAGTGATCAGGGTGTGGCTAGAGAGAGACAGAGCTTTGTACTAACCCTTTACCCTGACGCCTAAAGGGAAAGTCTGGAGAATCCAGTGAAACCTGAGACTTCCTGACATCCATCATTCCCAAGCAGAAATATACTAGGGGATGTAAGAAAAGTTTATTTTTAGTGAGTACTGTTATTCATAAATGTGAATAAATGTTTTTAGCTTTTCATTCAAGCAGTTTTTGAAGTCAACATGAATTCACAGATGTCAATATTTAATGTTGATCTTTTTGCAAAAAAAAAAAAAATAATGTATCGGTGCATTATATTCCAAAGAAAAAAATTTGTCTTCAGAATTTTTCTTCAAAATGTAATTTCTAATTTTGAATTACATTAGCATTCAAACATTCAACTGTAAGAATTGAGGTTGGAAATTCTTATATGGTACCCAAGGCTGCAGTTACAGTATTTTATCAAAAATACAGTAAAAACTGTAATATTGTGAAATATTACAATTAAATTTTTTCCTACTTTAATATCTTTTCAAGTGTAATTTACTTATTGAATTTTCAGCAGACATTACTCCAGTCTTCAGTGTCACATAATCCTATAGAAATCATTATAAAATGCTGATTTGATCCTCAAGAAACATTTCTTATTGTTATTAGAGTGTTGAAAATAGTTATGCTGCTCTATTTGTTTATTTATTTATTTTTGTGGAAACCGTGATGCATTTGTTTTTCAGGATTCTTTGATGAAAGTTCAAAAGAACAGCATTTATTTGAAATAAATCTTTTGTAACATTACATGTTTTACACTTCTCTTTTTTTGGAAAATTTCCATGTCTTTGCTGAAAAAAATTATACAGACCCTAAATGTTTGAATGTTAATGTAAGTAATAAAGTACTGTAAATATCCTGTTCTACTCTGAAATACACCACATTATGAAGTAGGTTGCGAATGATGTTTCATGTTGACTTTAAAGGTGAAATATGCTGTTTTTATGAATTTTGCGCAATAAGTTGTTTCCAGACGGGTTTTCCAGGCACTACTGATCTTTCTGCCCTCCCCTATCTTCCATTGTTTAGACAAACAGGTAGCTCTGGTTAACAAAAGTGCATTGAATATTTGAGGACAAATACATTCCTTAACCACAATTTTTAGACCCAGTTTTACAGTGCATACAGTGTGTTTTACGATTCTTTTGATCTCTCTTTTAACCAAAATCAAATCATTACAGCTGCGGCAAACCCTCGCAGCTCAGTTAAACAGCTGGCGTGGATCCAGGCCTCTTCGTTACGCAGCTACAAGAAACCATGCAAAACCAGTCACACAAGTCTCTCCTCAGTTCCTCATCAGCTCCCTCCCACCACAACAGCTTTTCCACTCTTTATCTGTGGACTTTATTACGGTGTCCTTCAAGCCCAACAGATCAGCACACTGAGAGCTCGGACTCTGAGATAATGAAACAAAAGCATCACACTTTTTCTCAAACAGCTGAATTGTTTGACTGCTTGTATTATTTGTGTCAATATAGCACTCACATATATCAAAATGATGCAGTTTGGCCACTTCTGCTGAGGTGAGTGCTGTGTGACAGTCATTCCTGTATCTTGGTAGCAAGGCTCCTCACTTGTAAATGACCCTGGCAAACATGTAGCTGATTGTATTGACTCTGATGAGAAGTTCCATCTCATTACGGTGGCAGGAAATGCATTGGAACAATTAACAAAGCAGTCAGGCTCACACGATGACAGGATGAGGTGTGGGATGGCATGCATGCTAAACACACCAAAGAGAGTTTCTAGTCTGATTAATGGTTTCCCTTCTTGGCTTTTATTAGAGATTCCATCACTGCTTCTTCATGCAGTATCAGCTTTGATGGTTCAAAGATCATACCTGTTTCAGCTGATTGATTTTTCCGTTTAAGCTTCGTCATGCATTCTACTTCCTTTTGTGTTCTGAATATTTGTGAGAAATCCAGAATGAGGGTTAATAATAGGGAGATTAAAAGCAAGACTTTTAGACATACAAAAATGCCACTGCATGAAAGATGATGCAATGTCATTTATCTTGTCTGCTTATGTTTTTGCGGTTGTTGTTAAGGCTTTGAGATGTGGCATCCAAGGCTGTCTTCCATCAGACATGCCATTCATGTTTTTCTGTCATCATTTAGAACAGGGTTTCCCAAAAGGGGCTTTGCGAGTTGATGAAAAGCTAATGATTAATTATGTAGGATGTAAAATAAAGAAATGGGGCTGCACAATATTTGATATAGCTTAGTGTGATTAACAAATCAAAGGATGTGAATTTATTAAATAACTCTATAGTCTATTTCAGACTATAGTCAGTTTCAGACTGAAGCACATTTCATTACTATAATTATAAATTTACAACCATAATACATATGTTAAGATATATTAGATCAATATTATATCTTAATTTTTCATAATTATAGTTTAAACAACAATAATAATAATATATATATATATTATTATTTTTTTATTGAAAACAAAATCCAAAACTACATGGCCCTGTGTGAAGAAGTGTTTGCCCCCCTGTTAAAACTGTGGTTTATCACACCTGAGTTCAATTTCTCTAGCCACACCCAGGCCTGATTACTGCCACACCTGTTCGCAATCAAGAAATCTCTTAAATAGGACATGCCTGACAATGTGAAGTAGACCAAACGATCCTCAAAAGCTAGACATCATGCCGTGATCCAAAGAAATTGAGAAACAAATGAGAAAGTAAGTAATTGAGATCTATCAGTCTGGCAATATATATATATATTTTTTTTAAACTTACTGACCCCAGACTCTTGAACAGTAGTGTATTTTGGGAAAATGTTTGTTTGAAAGTTGCGCTTGGTTTCTCATTCTTAAAAATAAATGGCACTTGTTTTTATATTATGTAATGTGCGCCGTCATTCGTACATTAAGAAGTTGATTAAATCATCTTACACTCACGGCATTAACTTTTTTTTTTTGGTCTTCCAAATTTCTCTATAAATTATAAATACCTCTACCACTGTCTAGCAAATTGTTACTCGCTGGTTGCTAACACTGGACCCTTGAGGGGACAGCTTACTTGTTTTCCACTTCATGAAAATTATGCAGTGTTCCAAAAAGTTTAAGATGAGTCTGTACCATCAGCTCTTATTATCATCAAGCTACTTGTGTCTCTTGAGCCCTTTGAACAGCCTTAACGCTACACTGAAACAATATAAGATGGAATGATGTAACCGACTGCAAAGCCAGACAGGACCCCTGCTGTTCGATCGAAATATCTGTTTCCGCTGTGTCTTGGTGAATCTCACTGTTCGCTCCCGGTTTTTCTTCGTATTTCTGCCTGAAGCGCAGCACAGACTCCTAAAAGGAGTGTCAGACCAGTTCAGATGATCTCTAAAGCTGGATATACACCATGCAATTTCTTGTCCCATTTTTTTTCTCAGAATGTATGATGATCCCAGTAAGATCTTGGCATTCAATCAGGCTGCAGGTGTGACTTGTAGAAATTTAGGCTACGTCCACACGAAGCCAGAGCTTTCCCTATCCGATCTTTTTTTTTCTCCTCGTCTCAAGAAATATCTGCGTCCACACGAAACCGACACAAAACATTATAGTATACATGCCAGACCATTATGTGGCGCTGTAATTCTGCCACAGAGATACACTAAAAATGGGGAAGACTTGGACTATGCACATAAACCTTGCGCACGGTATACGAACAAACATGAAACAATACATTTATTCATCGGAAGCCAGAGCTTTCCCTATCCGATCTTTTTTTTTCTCCTCGTCTCGTCCTCGTCGAGATGTGGGCTGATGACGTCATCATTTCAGAAAATATACGGATTCGCTGTCCACACGAAAACGCAAGGGTGGCGTTTTCAGATTGATCCACTCTGGGACCCGGTTTAAAAAAATATCGGTTTCACTCACCCAAAACGCCGGATCCGTCTGGATAAAATGCCTATACGATACAAAATGTATGCGTATACAGCTAAAGCTCCGTGTGGACGGGGCCTTAGGCTTTGCTAGTTGTCATATCTTTTGTTTAAATCAGGTGTGAACAAGTACACTCAAGAATAACAAAAACGTAAAAAAATTCACCTCCTTTCCCTGCAATACAATTCATTTTAGACATTCAGGGATGCACGTGCTTTCTGCATCTAACTCCATGTGAAACTGTCACATGAGTAATATCAGAGCAGCACACTCAAATTCAGCACCCGATTCAGTAGTATCTGCAGTATCTCTCACTCCGCCTCTAACTAGGATTGAAAATGCTGTTGTCAGCTGGGAAGGCTTTGATATGGAGTGACTTCAATGGAGAAGACTGTGCAAAGTTCAGGCGTAACAGGAAAGACTGAGTTGTCTTTTCCACAGTACTGTACACAATTGAGGGCAACTTCTGTTTGTGGGACAATAAACCAAACTATTTTATATTTCACATTCATTCATTCCTATTCATTAGGTTTAGGTTTCATTTCCTATTCATTCATAAGTTTTTTATGTTTAGGCTATGTTTTAAAAAAGGTTACTTGTTCACACCACTGTGCCAGCGAATTTTAGGTATGTTTTTAAGAAGATCTGTTTTTCAAAAGGTGACATTAAAACACAACCAATCATTTAAGCAGTGTTACATGTAATTGGTCCATGATATATTTGTACCATATTGTTTAAATTACAGTTTTCTTTTTTATTTATCTGTATCAGTTGATATTGTAGGGTCCTATGAAATCTATTGTATATTTTTATTATTGTTTTTTGTTTTTTCCATTTTAATTTTTCTAGACTGTTTTCATGGTTACATTTTATTAATCAAAAAGCATGTCTAATTAATTGAAATCATTAAACTTACTATATTAAACAGCAGTGCATTAAAAATGTAACAAATTAAATTAAGGCCCTATGAATTAAATCTTTTTTGTCTTATTGTCTTAATATCTTATTTTTTTTCTCAAATTCAAGTTTGAGAACACTGTGAAGACCTTTAAGTTTCTGTGTGTATATGATATGACGATAGTTTTACTCAAAAGAAATGGTAAAATGCTCATGAATTGTCTCTCAGAGCAGTTGTAGAGATTATGTTCATGTAACTTACTCGTATATTGAGGCGGCAGAGGCTGAAAACAACGCGAGTGTCACGCGTGCTTCAGTGTTTGTGTAGTAAATTAAACCGTGCGTCTGCGCCATTCGTTTACACAGAGAAACGCAGAAATGCAGGATTCTTATTTAAATAGTGTTTTGCGGCTTAATAATCACACATATTAGTCCATATCACGTTTTTATTTTAGTGCACTGACCTACTTTTGATGTATCCATCTAAATTTGGCAAATTCCATGACACGATTCCGTCTGCGTTTTCTGGATCTCCGAAATCATAGGGCCCTAATGTTGTACATGTAGCCTAATTACGCATTCTTACTTTGCTTTTTTACATTTAGATCATCTAACACTCAAAGTTAATCTTTAAAAACACTAATTTAATAACACTGTTAAACATAATCTTTAGCAAATCTTAAAATTAGCATCTATTTTTCATATTGTATTATGATGTTGCAATGGCTAAATTCATGTGCATTTGCGGTTTTAATATCCATAATTAACTGATCATCAGCCATAACACTGAAGTCAATTTGGTGTCGTCCAACATTTTAAAATTGATGCAGTGCTATAGGTAAAGTGACAACTGAACATTTTGTCATCAGTTACTCACCCTCGTGTTGTTTTAAACCTGTATGACTTTCCTCTGTGGAGCACAAAAGAAGATAGTTTGAAGAAAATTGGAAAACAAACCATTTTGGTGACCGTTGACAAAAAACACTAACATTCTTCAGAATATGTTCTTTTATGTTGCACAGAGGAAAGTAAATCATACAGGTTTGGAACGACACCAGGAAGACACAATTTTCCTTTTTGGCTCAAATATCCCTTATATTGTGGGATACTGATGGGAGACTTTATAACAGTGTTTGAATGGTTGCTGCTTAATTTGAGAGCATGATTTATTAGTTAAGAATCTATTAAAGCTCATCATACAGAGTTGTGGTGGATTTAGCGACTGAATGTGCTTCTAATAAACTTGCAGCTCTTTAAGTGGCTTATACCCACTGAGTGTGTTTTGTGGATTTTTTGAAGGTCAAAGAGCTGCGTTCTTTACACACAGATCGCCAGCGGAAACTGACTTCTAACTGCTTTCAGGAGAGATAACAGCACTCTCTCATTACATACTCTTAGCCTTCAGCTTGCTTTCAGTTTATCACCAACACACAAACGTTGAGACACTGAGCATCACTAGGAGCAGAAGACAAAATGGTTTATCATTTAGTGGTATATTATTTTTCTTTGATTCATGAGTCTCTTACTTTCTTTAATATCTTGGCTAAAGCTCAGGGCTGACAGGAAGGGAATCCATCTCCATTAGTCCTTTGCTGGGTAATGCAGACCTCTGTCTGTGTCATGATGGCCAACTAGTTGTCCAGCAGCTACTAATATATATATTAACTCTAAGACTATTTGCTAGAAGAATACTACTTGAATGCATCCAGCAGTTGATTCAAACATATCAGATTCTAATTTTTCAGGGCAGACAACCTCAAACACATAGGCATCCAATTTGAGTAATTTTCTTCTCTAAATAACATGGAGCAGCATTTTATCTGAAGGATATGCCAAATTCTGCAAACATAGTTTGCGTACATCCTGCTGCAGTTCTAATTTATCTCTGTTAACTTTTCTGCCTGTACTGCTGATCCTCCAATTATATGCAGAGTCTGCTGATAAAAGCATTGGAGCTCTTCTGTATTCAGCTTTATTCAGTTTTGCCTGTTCCTCACTGGGAAGATGAATGACCACTTGGGTTGTTGTCTTCTGACATAAGCAAAACCATGATTGTATGTTCATATTACATTAGCTATGTTTCCATCCAAAGATGCAAATTTAACATATGCGCAAAACTGGAATATCACAAAATATTTGCGAATAAAGTTTCCATCCAACGAGTCAAAGAGAACAAAATCGTCACTTTCTGATAAACTGGCACTAAATATCTCTAAGAAAACTAGGAGAATCCACTGAATATAATAATATTCATATGTAATAAATTCAGGGTGGGCCCTAGAGTGCACAAGTGAGGGGGCAGGCACGGTTTTTGGGCGGGGCCGCACTTTTTTTTTGGGGGGGGGGGCTGCTTTGAAAATAAAGTTGTTTTTGAAAGTAATTTTTGATGTCATAAATACACAAGCCTGATTTTTGTTTTAATTATCCATCGTACATCCAAAACGAACATACAACCACGAACATTTGCAATCAAGACTTAAAAAACAACAACGTTGAAGCCAGAAGTAAATGTAAACCAGATTTGGCCCAGACTCTGTTGCTATCTGGGAAGCCAAGCATAAGAATAGCCTACTAATGTAAATTTGCTAACCCACAGTAACAAATTTTAACCAATTAATCGCATATTTTCGTTTGCTGCATGCATTTTCAGAAATAATAACGGCAGGCCTAATAATATTATAATGTACCAACATTAGGGAACACTATAGGATATTTTAATTCCCATCACTTTACAACAAATCCTTTAAATTTAACCGTATCAGAACGGAACAAGAATGAATAAATATATAATTCTAATGGATAAATATAATTGCTGTATATAATAATATAGGCTTAGCAATAAACGGGCCAAAACAAATTAAATAAAAACTAAACGTAAGGTAAAGTTGGGCTTCGCTCTCTAGGCACAAATCCGAATGTGTCCATATTCGTGTTGTAGCCTATTTGAAGCTAAACTCTTAGCCTATTTATTATGTAAAATAGGCTTTGTAGTTCACGCGCATTCCAGTATCGACGGGAAAATATCATGATGAGCAAAAATATGCCACAGTGGACCGGAAAAGTTCATCCTGCTCAGTTGTGCGCATACGTTTTTTTAATGTGCATTTTTAGAATTTATGCGCATCTTGACGTTTCCATCCAGCTTTTTTTATGTGATAATCCAAAATGCGCATAAAAATAGGTGGATGGAAATATAGCTATTGACAAACACAGATGTGTTGCTTTCAAATGTGTTGATTGAGCTTATGGTGGAATATCAGAGGTTTCTTTTATTTAAAAGTGTTTTTTATCTGTGTTTCAGTACACCCGGGTTTGGATCCCTGACCCAGAGGAGGTTTGGAAGTCAGCTGAAATCATCAAGGATTATAAGGAGGGAGACAAAGTGCTTCATCTCAAATTAGAAGATGAATCGGTAAGCAAAAACCCTCCCCTTTATCTTTCACCAACAAATATTGCTTGTACTTTAATGACTTGTTTTATTGGTAAATTAAAACAAAAAATGATGGCGGGAAAAAAAGAATATTAGGAGCAAAATTGTTTGTCATTGTGGAAAATTAATAAACAATATAAAACAATAAATATTGGAATGGTTTGTTTATTGCAGTCTTTTAGATCTGCTTTTTTGTTTTAATCTATGAAAAATCATCTAAAAATAGATTAATTTTCATATTAAAATTAAAAGTCTGGGTCTAGGACAACAAATAAAAACAACAAAAGAAAATCTGTACAAAAAAGAAAATCTGTACAAAAAAAGCATTTGAAAAGTAGCAAAAAAAATTTTTTTGGTAACACTTTACAATAAGGTTCATTAGTTAACATGAACTAATAATGAACTGCACTTATACAGCGTTTATTAATCTTTGTTAATGTTAATTTCAACATTTACTAATACATTATTAAAATCTTGTTAACATTAGTTAATGCACTGTGAACTAACATGAACATCTGTATTTTTATTAACTAACATTAGCGTAGATTAGTAAATACAGTAACAAATGTATTGCTCATGGTTAGTTCATGTTAGTTAATATATTAACTAATGTTTAATTAATGAACCTTATTGTAAAGTGTTACCAATTTTTATTTTTTTTTTTGCCCCTATTTGACAAAATTAGCGGGAAAAAACAAATTCTGATTTATAAAAAAATTGCTTTTTTTTTTTCTCTTCAGACTACAAAACAAAAAAATCTTAGTCATAACACAGCAGTTGTGAACTAAACCAGATCCTAACGCTTCCTGCATTAGTTTGGGTTTCACCGTACTGAGGAAAGTGTGTCTTATGAATCATTAATCATGTTTTGGTGTGTAAGAAGTGCAGGCCCTGAGATGGAAGGTTGTACGCCATATCCTCGAGTGTATTATCAAAAAACTCATTTAAGCCTTGCCAGTTTAAATATTAAAGAACTAGAAGACCCAAACTCGCGCACGCAGTGAGAAGATCTGTGTGCTCATCCGAAGCGCGTGAACCCGCGTCTCAGAACGTGTGCAAATATTAAGCTCTCTGTGAAGTATTGTGCTTCAATGGACAAATTCACACAAAAATTATCAAAATGCCCGTCTTGGTGAGTATCCTAGCAGACATAGTCGGCTGAACAAACTGTGCACTGGATCAGTGTGTTCTCTTAAAGTGACAGCACATTCTTAAAGTTAATTAAACAGCAACAACACGGAAATCACTCACATTTTTGTATACATTTTGTAACTTTAATAAGGATTCATTTTTAATTTATACAGTCAAATATACAATGTAGTTTTATATTTGATTACTTTATTCAATTTCTGTTCCTAAAAACTGTTCTAAAAACTGACCTACCTAAAAAACCTGAAAAGCACTGTTTATTTTATTTGTATCTTAGCTCTATTGCATTTATTTGTGCTGTTGCTTGTAGTTAGATTTTGTTCTTATTTTCTTTATTTTTATTTGACAATATAGTTTTTTCCCTAAACATAGCACAAACCGAACCGTACCGAAACCGTGATACAAACCGAACCGTGTGTAAGTTGAACGATTGCACCCCTAATGAGTACATTGTACTTATTTTTGAATGTAAGTACATGGTAGTTAATGCCACCCTAATATAAAGTGGGACCACATCATTTTTAATCAAATAACTAAACTAACTACCAATTCCATTTATTCAAATTATGTTGCTGTGTCCATTTTTAACACATTAATTTTCTATTAAATATTCTGATTATCCTGAATTAATTGAATATCGCATTTTCCAGGGAATTTTGACCCTTATGTTTCATATACCTCTTATTAGTTGTATGTGCTTTATATCAACAATGGATTTACAATATCATCTCAGTTATTCATAGGGACGCTGTTTTCATCACTGTTTAAACCTGAATGTTCTTCTGCAGAGATGAAAAGAACCAGTCGATAATTTGCCAGAGTTTAAAGATCTAACCTTGAGTAAGTGGTCCAGTTAACTCGGTGACTAGTTTGGTTACTTGTAACTGTATTTTTGAAATCCAAGTGTTTTTATTTGCCATTGACTAGGGCTTGGCCGTAGGACGATACATACTTTTTGATGGCAGAAATAGGTGTCAATATGGTCCTCATGGCACAAGATGATAAAAAAATGTGAGACACGATGCAGCTCATCTGTCAAATGAGGCTACCTTTACACTGGTGTGTTTTCGTTTTAAAACGCATAACTTTTGTTATGATTACGCCTGTCGTTTACACTACTCCGGCGTTTTCGAGGGTTGAAAACAAGACTTTTGAAAATGCTGCAGACCCTATTTTAGTTTAAAAACTCCGGGGTTGCGTTTCAGTGTAAACAGACCAAAACGGAAACTTTTGAAAATGATGGCGTGGCTGCCCACATTTGCTCTGCGTATCCTTGATGACTGTGTAAACAATAACATCATGCTCATTGTTGTACCCATATATATGTATAGGTAGATTCCCCATTCGACCGCTCCAAGCACGTAGATGCGTCCGCCATCTAAATAATAGGGAAATACATATCTATGGTTGTACCTGCATGAATGGTCATGTGACTGTAGATGGAGATTGTTTCTGAAACGCAGGGAAAACGCCAGTGTAGACGAGGATCGTTTTCATTTTAAAATGCCATTTTAAAACTAAAACGCACTAGTGTAAACAGGGCCTTAATATAATGTCTTAAAGTATCTTCATTTGTTTTGGGGTTTTTTTCTTATTAAATATTCATATGCACATTTTATTCAATTAAAATGTAATAAAATTGTATTTGGAAATATTATTGGAGGGGTGAGGTGTCCAAGTCACAACATCTAGTTACTGGGGTGCCTCAGGACTCAGTTCTTGGACAACTTCTCTTCTCTGTCTACATGGCATCACTAGTTTCTGTCATTCAAAACATGGCTTTTTATATCACTGCTATGCTGATGACACTCAACTCTGTCTCTTTCCATCCTGATGATTTGACGATAGCTGCTCACATCTCAGCATATATATATATATATATATATATATAAGTCTTGCTATGTGTACTGCGTTAGGCTAACCGAGACTTGTCTCTGCACATAGCATATTATTGCTCTTTTGTTGGTTTTGATTGCTTATATTTTCCAAATTGTAAGTAAATGACTAAATGTAAATGTAATTATTACTATTTAAAGTAGATTTCTCATTTCTAATTTATTTTAAAGCTGCAGTCCGTAACTTTTTTTGGTTAAAAATGATCCAAAATCAATATTTGAGCAAATTAAAAAATTTTAAAATTAGAGATTAGACTGGACAGATATTGAAATCTACACGCTTATACATACTATATTCACATAGTAACGTAATGCTGATGTTGTTAACATTAACAATTTGAGAATAAAGTATAACAATCATAATAGTTTGCACAGTTTGATGTGATATGAGCTCATTTAAATTAAATCACCATAGTGTGATTTATTGTAATGCTTTTTTCTTCAGTTGGTCAGAACAAACGTGGCAGACTTGTTACTTACTTTTTCAGATGACAATATACGTGAAAATTCTTATTTGGGTCATACAAGACGTAGGCTAGAATCTGTGATTTTGAAGTACAGTGAATATCCACACCGGTGCGGTGACTGACTGCCACACATACTCCTCAAAACATTAGATTCATCCGCGCTGGAGCCGTGCCAGAGCACAACCCACACAAGGAAAACAATTCTGCAAACAGCTGCAATTGCAGAGATGGCGACAGAGGCAAAACTTACGGAACTGCAGCTTTAAGATATAATTTATTCCTGTGACAGCAGAATTTTTGCCATCCATTACTCCAGTCTTCAGTGTCATATGATCCTTCAGAAATCATTCTAATATGCTGATTTGGTGCTCAAAAACATTTAGTATTATTATCAGTGTTGAAAACAGTTGCTTACTATTTTAGTGGAAACTGTAAACGTTTTTCAGGATTTATTGATGAATGGTAAGTTCAATAGAACAGCATTTATTTGATATAGAAATCTTTTGTAACAATGTAAATGTCTTTAATGTCACTTTTGATGAATGCATCCTGTTGAATACATTAAAAAAAAGCTCTTACTGACCCCAAACTTTTGAATGCCAGCGTACATAATTTTGATCATAATGCTGCCAATGACAGTCTTTAATTCTTACTTATTCAAATTGTCTATTCACCCTCATGTTTTAGCCAGTGCAGAGGACTTTACCTACACGTCTCTCGGTGAGAACATTTTCATTGAAGGGGTGAACGACGCTGAGGACCTTGTGAAGACAAGAGAAGCTCTTACAATGCTTGGTAAAAACTTCAGCAATAAATATGACTATAACCAAGGTTTTGCAACAAGCCATACTGAGTGTCAAACATAAATATTACAACACTGTGTGTTGTGCAGGTGTGAAAGAGATCCATCAAATGAGCATCTTTAAAGTAATTGCCTCCATCTTGCACCTGGGGAATGTGGGGATTGTGTCGGAGAGAGATGGAGAATCCTGCCATATCAACGTAAGTGTACAACAAATATCGTGTCTTAGTGTATGTTATTTATTTTAGCACATTAGCGTTAAACTGCTGACTATCCTTCACTAAACAATTGCAATCTCTTTTTGCACCTGCAGAGGGATGGCACACATTTACATAATTTCTGTCGGCTGCTGGGTATAGAGCAGGAGCAGATGGAGCACTGGCTGTGCCGCAGGAAGCTGGTGACCACTGCCGAGACCTATGTGAAGAACATGTCGCATGCCCAAGCGGTCAACGCCCGAGACGCCCTGGCCAAACACATTTACGCCCATCTCTTTGACTGGATCGTGGAGCACGTCAATAAGGCCTTGCACACGTCCACCAAACAACACTCCTTCATTGGGGTGCTGGATATCTATGGGTAATGCTTGTGATAATGAGAGGGCATGCAAGTACAGCTTGAGAAACGTAGCTCTTCGGTTTCTTATATACAGTAGAGTAATATGTCTTGTGTTTTGACCTTCCCTTAGCAGAAACTGCATTGAGTTTTTAGAGTCAGCATTTGCCTGTAAGCCTTTCTGACCATGGGACTAATTACTTCTTCAAAGAAGGGAACTTATTGATCAGCATTAGTGTAAATAAGCAGAGAAGTGCCAAGCTATCGGATGCAGAGAGAAGTGTGGAAGGTGTTGAGTTTGTTTTAAGGGAAATCGGATTGATTTTTTTTATTAACATGTCTTCACCTCCCAACAGATTTGAAACCTTCGAGATCAACAGCTTTGAGCAGTTCTGTATTAACTACGCCAATGAGAAACTACAGCAACAGTTCAACTCGGTCAGTAATAGATTATCAATAGGTCAATATGGTTATCGTATTTTGGGCCACTCGTGCTATGCAGTATTTAGATATATATATATACTATCTTAAATGTCTTAATATATTGGATAAAATACAGTTGTATAGGCTAAATAATGTATATTCTCAATTTTTAAGGTTAAAAATTGCATTTAGTTATAAATGTTTTTAATTTAATATTTTCAATATTATTACCGGTAATAATATTTTTTAAATATATTGAACAATAATTTAAAGATTTTTCACAACAGAACTCTGAACAGGGCGTCTTAATTAGTTTCAATTTCACTGACACTAATATGCAGTATTTAGACGTATACTATTTATAAGTATTTATTTATTAGATTAAGTATTATAATGATTATAATTTTTTCTCACTTTTTAAAAGTGGAAATGATTTTTGTTTTATTTTAATAATAACTTGTATTTTTTTAAATAATTAAAAAAAAATTCATTATTTAAGAAAATGAATTTACAATTTTACTCCTTTAGTTTGTTCTTGAGTGTTGTGCACATCTACAATAAACCTGACCATTTCCTAAAGAATAATCCAGAATGAAACTAGTTTTCTCAGGAATATTGTTTTAATTGATAAGCATTTTGTAGTTTTTCTATATCACTTTCTAATCAGTTTGTTTTTTTTCTTTTCAATGGCTTTTCAATTACATTTTAGAATTGCATTTAGAAGTAAATAGATCATACGGTGTAGAAATACAAAAGCGTTTATTTTTAAAAAGTTAGAAAATGTACTGCATGACAGGAATGACCCGTGTGTTTGTGTCATGACTCTTGGCTGTATTTAGTTTCAAATGTAATGTTTTTGATGCATTTACCTAATACATATACATCATATATTCCTTAGCATGTGTTTAAACTGGAGCAAGAAGAGTATATGAAGGAGCAGATCCCCTGGACGCTTATAGATTTCTATGATAACCAGCCGTGCATTGACCTCATTGAAGCCAAGCTTGGTATTCTGGACCTTCTTGATGAAGAGTGTAAGGTGAGTCACGAGCAGAGAGAAAACAGTTGTTGAGAATACGATAAAGAGAATTTGAGAGGCATGTTATCTAAACCGGTCTCTGAAGAGAGCGTCTCATTTAGTTTTAAAGACCTCTGCCTCTTTGAAGTTTTTGAGTATGAATCAGAGCAGCTTCAAAAGTGTGATCATGCTATTTCTGCTACAGGTAACCCGAATAATGTTTTCAGTTTCCTGCAGTTCAAAGTATTTTTCTTTACTGCATCTGACAGGTGCCTAAAGGAACAGATCAAAACTGGGCGCAGAAGCTGTACAGCCAGCATTCAAACAGCGGGCATTTCGAAAAGCCCAGGATGTCCAACAGGTCTTTCATTGTGGTCCACTTTGCAGATAAGGTTTGTTCAGCTTATATTAAGCACACTATAGGGCTCAGGATGCTGCTGGGATATAATATCACCCAACCTATCATACTTAAAGGGATAGTTAAAAAAAAAAAAATTCTGTCATTAATTATTCACCCTCATGTCAGAAAGCTCTCGGATGTCATCAAAAATAAGTTATTTTGTGTTCCGAAGATGAATGAAGGTCCTGCGTGTTTGGGACGACACGAGGGTGAGGAATTAATGACAGAACTTTTGTTTTTGGGTGAACTATCCCTTTAACTTCCTAAAACTCTTTTACAAACATAGCAGGCTTTTCACAATTTAAGCTGTAAACCATTTTCATTTTTAAATCTGTAACAGATTTAAATGGAAAAAAATGACATAAATGCTTTTTGTGGAAATGAGCAAAATGTGTGTTGCGCAGATGGGCTCACTAAAACCCAATTTGTGTGAAATTGTGTTACACAACACAAATGTTTTGGTTAATAATGCATGATGAATGCAACAAAAATAGATGATTCATCTTCATGCCAGTTTGGGGGCACAAAAATGATGTAGCATGCTATTTTTAGTGTGATACTGATGAATGCATCACACTTGTGACATTATGACAGGTTGAATATCAGTGTGACGGCTTCCTGGAGAAGAACAGAGACACTGTTTATGAGGAGCAGATAAACATCCTCAAGGCCAGTCAGGTGAGCACTGTATATTTTTTGTTAAGAATACTTTTTTTTTTTTTAAGCAATTTTTTTTAATGTATATTTAACTCAGCTCAGTTATGTTACTCTTCCCCATCCAGCCAAGCCTCTGTTTATGCTTCACGCTTCCTCATGTCTGCATGATGGAAATCACACTTTAGCTCATGTTTTGCTCTCTGGCCCGTTTACGCAGTTAATTGACTTTCAGGCAAACAGAGGCCTGACATTGCCCACACCTAGCACTGTATCACTCGAACAGCCGGCTCCATCTTAACCGAGGTTAAATAGTATATCCATTGTCTTTGTCAATACTGATCTCTCTCGTAGTGTTTTGTTCTGAGGTTTCTTGGCAACAGAATTCATTTGTAGACAGCAGCACATCAGCATCTACAAGCTAAAGATCTTCTCTGCAGGACAGTGTCGAGTGAAACTTTCACTAGGACTCTTGTAATGAGGTGTCCCTGTGGAAGAAGTGCAATTTGAACATCAGTTTGTCTCAAGTGATAACAGTTTTCAGCACTGCTGTCTGAAGTTTAAATATGTTTCCCAGCTATGTTCTCTTCAGGATATCTGCAGTGTACTCATCATGCAGGGCTCTCATTGTGGTTTAAAAACATGTTTTTTTATCGATTAAATAGTGAAGGCTTAGCTTTTGCTTATTAATTAGGTTGTACACAAATAATTTAACATGATCTTTTGCTGTTTTAATGAATAGTTTGTGTGATGTCTATGACTTCATTATTTCATCTACCACTGATCGGCACTTAAAAGATACTATTTCACGTATGTATGTCCTTATTATTGGAATACTTTGTCCAAAAATGAAAATAGTGCAGAAAATTTAGCAATCGTCAGGCCATCAAAGATTACATCACTTGCTCGCCAATGGATCCTCTGCAGTGAATGGGTGCCGTCAGAATTTGTCTTGTGAAGTGAAAAGCTGTGTAAGAAAAAACAAATCCACCTTTAAGACATTTTAACTTTAAACTTAATACTTACTCCATACTTCATAATAACACTTCCTCCAGTGAAAAAAAAACATACCTATTGTCTTTTCAAATCAAAACATATTTGACAAATTTGTTTAAAGTAATGCTAAATACTAACGTGTAAGTAAAAGTTTTCATTCTGGGGTGAACTATTCCTTTAAAAGTATACTATATTTGTGTTATTTTCTTACTGATTTAAAACAGGACTGAAATCCTTTTCAGTTTAAAATTGTAATTTTGGTCACACTTTATTTTAAAGTCCAATTCTCGCTATTAACAAACCTTAGCTACGACTTTTGCCTCAATTAACTCCTAATTTGCTGCTTATTAATAGTACGGTAGTTGTTAAGTTTATGTATTGGGTAGGATAAGGGATATAGAATATGGTCATGCAGAATATGTGCTTTATAAGTACTAAAAACCGCCAATATGTTAATAATAGGCATGCTAATAAGAAACTAGTTAATAGTGAGAATTGGTCCCTATACTAAAGTGTTACCGTAATTTTTATTAAATTGTTTGAATTTAAAATTTTACTTAAATGTACTTTTTCCAACCCTGTTCAACTCGGGATAGCATTTCTGTCCGCACCTTTAATTTGTATTTAGTCTCTGGTCCAGCATCTCTGTTTATCAGTGTCATCCTACTGTATCAGACTTAATGATGTCATCTATATTCTGTCTTAGAGCCCTGAATCTTGGCAGGATCATGGTATTAGGGATGCATTGAAACACACTGTGTACCTGCCTTACAGTGGATGCTTAGGGAGTGGATTTGAAAGGGCTTCCAAATGTGCTTTGAAGTGCTGCTGCAGTTAAATGCAAATTTTACACTAGTCTAGCTAGAATTAAAAAAATAAATAAAAACGTATGCCCCTTATGTAAGATGTGATGCGTCTGTAATATCAATGGAAAGCTTTAAGCAGTCACGATTTCTTAATGTGACACTTATATAATCAAATGTATTAATATTCTTGTGCCTCTACAAAACATATTTAAAATATATTTATAAATTTAAAAAAAAAATGTGGCTTTTTTTTTTTCTTTTGAAAACGTTCACTTTTCACTATTGTTTTTATTTTATTTTTTTGGTACAGTTCCAGCTGGTTGCGGATCTCTTCCACGATGGTAAAGATGCTGGTCCTCTCTCAGCCACCAGCAAGACATCCAAGATCAACGTCCGGGCTGCCAAACCAGTTCCAAAAGGCCACAACCGAGAGCACAGGAAAACTGTGGGCACCCAGGTGAGACTTGGTGTCAGAGGCCAGTTTTAGTTCCATATTGATGCTGGACAGTGGATCCACTGACGCTCTGTTTATTATTAAGATGAGGTGCATAACATAATGATAAAATGAAAACTTTTTCCTTTCCACAGTTCAGGAACTCGCTACATCTTCTGATGGAAACACTGAATGCTACCACCCCTCATTATGTGCGCTGCATTAAACCCAACGATTTTAAGGAATCCTTTGTGTAAGTTTGGTCTTTTTGTCTTCGTCTTATCCATCCATTAGTACTTATCTAGTTTATCTTGCATATAAATAGAGAGGTATACAGCAAATTAATTTAAGCTGCCAGAGAACATTAGAGTCATGCTGGTACAGAGACATTTGATCGACCTCAATTGCACTGCAAGTTTTCTCCAACAATCAGACATCAAAGCTCCTCTAAGAATGAGCCGATAAGGTTATATAAAGTATAATTAAACCTAGTTTTCTCCCATGAAAATCAGTAGAAGTGGCCCAGCCACCAGCAAGACATCCAAGATCAACGTCCGGGCTGCCAAACCAGTTCCAAAAGGCCACAACCGAGAGCACAGGAAAACTGTGGGCACCCAGGTGAGACTTGGTGTCAGAGGCCAGTTTTAGTTCCATATTGATGCTGGACAGTGGATCCACTGACGCTCTGTTTATTATTAAGATGAGGTGCATAACATAATGATAAAATGAAAACTTTTTCCTTTCCACAGTTCAGGAACTCGCTACATCTTCTGATGGAAACACTGAATGCTACCACCCCTCATTATGTGCGCTGCATTAAACCCAACGATTTTAAGGAATCCTTTGTGTAAGTTTGGTCTTTTTGTCTTCGTCTTATCCATCCATTAGTACTTATCTAGTTTATCTTGCATATAAATAGAGAGGTATACAGCAAATTAATTTAAGCTGCCAGAGAACATTAGAGTCATGCTGGTACAGAGACATTTGATCGACCTCAATTGCACTGCAAGTTTCCTCCAACAATCAGACATCAAAGCTCCTCTAAGAATGAGCCGATAAGGTTATATAAAGTATAATTAAACCTAGAATTAAAGTAGAAGTGGCTCCCATCTGCAAAGTACTTGCTGATTTAACACTTTTGTTAATTATTTTTCCATGAAATGTTTGAGGTGAGTGAAAACCTGATGTAATATTGACTGGTCTGTTCCAAATACTGTAATAAAAGGAAATGTTTCTGTCTTATAAAGTATTTATCAGCTTTTTAATGTGTTACACCATATTCATCTTTAGTCTATCATATTAAATGTATTTATTTGCTTATTTGTTTTGTAAAGTTCACATTTCTAAGAAAGGATAGGGTCTTGTTTTGCTCTGTTTGTGTCCTCTACAAATTCCGAGCACAAAAGCCCCTTCAAGGATGCTAAATTGAAAGGGTTTTGTCAGTCACATGCTCTTAAGGTTGTGAACACACAGTCACAGAGTTCTGAGTCAGATAGCCTCCAGTCCCTGAGCGGACTGCAGTCTCCCAATGCCTCTCTCACAGGAGATGTGCTCTATGCTCAAAAGAAAGATCCGGTAGGTCTCTAGATAGCACCCCAAATCTCTTGTGGTGTGCCATGCTCACTTTTTATACCCAGATGTTCCTTGTTTAGAATCTTCTTACGTTGGTTTTCACAAAGATTCCTCACTTTTTGATTGCTCTCTTGCTTTTTGTAGGTTTGATTCTAGAAGAGCTGTTCAGCAACTGCGAGCATGTGGAGTTCTGGAGACCATCCGCATCAGTGCCGCCGGCTATCCATCCAGGTAACGGATCTACAGATTCCTTTAAAGGGCTTCAGGGCCGGGTAGACATGGGGCTCTTATGCTTTTCAAACAAGTACTTCGTATACACATGCATAACCTCATGTACTCTTACTAATCATTGGAAATTATATAACTATGGAAATTAAACCACAAATACGAGTTTATTTCAAATGTTTTTTCCTCATCACATCTGATATCATTTCTTAGGTGGACCTATCCAGATTTCTTCAGCAGATATCGGGTGCTCATGACAAAGAAGGACATGACCATTGGGGATAAGAAGCAAGTTTGTAAGAACCTGCTGGAGACCTTGATAAAGGTAAGACTACCATGGCTAGAAATGACTCAAATGTAAGTTGTATGCATAGTGCTCACTCTCATCCTGGTATCGTGGTTATACAATGCTTGTCTGGACATTTACCACAGCAGTTTTGAAGTACCTTGTACTTTTATTTATTACCATCTAAAACTATCCGTGTGCCATCTATTAACATGTTACTGTTTAAGAAAATTGATAAGCTCAAAACATATTCCTATCCTAGAAATTAAAATATTTTGTAAACATTTCTAACATATACTCTGATTGAAAGTTTGGGTCTGTAAGTGTTTTTTTTTTAAAGAAATAAATATGTATTTGGATGCATTAAATATATATTAGTGCTGTCAAAATTAGCGTGTTAACGCAGGCGATAAATTTTTTCAGTTTAACGTGTTAAAAATATTTAACGCCGTTAACGCAGGGGCAGGGCTACGGTTGGCCACCCCACTCACAACTGCTGTTTCTGTCTCTTTTTTCGTGACAAGAACCATCATCTATTTAAACGCAGAATGTCTTTATGACCACATCAAACAGGAGACTTTTCAGACGTGTGCTCCAACTTCACTTCAGGGTCAGGCGTGAGTCAAACAAGGAAATGGTGCTGTGCTCGCAGAATGCTCTTCAATTGCACGCACAAAGGCGCCGGTGCGCTCATCATTTCATATCAAAGTGCGAATGAAAAACAATGTGCATGCAATGTCGTAGTTATGTCGTCAGTTAAGTCATGAAGTTACCAAAAAGGCAATTAAAGCTGCCTTAAAACTGTGCATGTATGTATTTTTTATATGAGTCACATTTAAGAACGTGTATCTGAAATGCTTCCAAACTGTCCTGGAGCATCCCAGCACTGTCTCCCTCACCTAACACACTCGATTTAACTCAATAGAGACTTTAAGAACTGAAGTGGGTCAGAAAAGGTCAAGAGAGATGCGTATCAGATCACGCTCAGCAGCGACAGCTCTTAATGTGACAGCAGACAAAAAAAAAAACAAATAACCAGCTGCTGTGATGTCTGGTAATCAAAGATCAAACGAAAAACAGGAAATCAATAACTTTTGTAGCTTTAAGGATTCATCTTTATTTAATTTAGAATTTAGTGTTTGATCAATTTATGTATATTTCCTACTTGCTGAAGGGCACAGGTAAATATGACATTTATTATAATGGGTTTATGTTAAGATTGTTTTACAGTAAGTTCACTTAAATTAGAAGTTATTTTAAGTAGTCTAATAAATGTTAAAATTGATAGCTTTGTAACATTGAATGGCTAATCAATGGTTAAATATTAGGGGGAAAAATTATTTCATAGAGACATCAAGAGTGACACTGGCCTTCAGTCATAAACAAGATGCCATTATACAAATATTAAAAATATACTGTCTTTGTTGTTTCTACAGTAATTTGAAGATTGAATGTGAAATTATTGCAATGTAAAAATATTTTTAAAAACTTTAATGTTAGGTGGGATTAATTTCAGAAAAAAATGTGTGATTAATTAGTTATTTTTTTAAATAACTAGTTGATGTTTGTTGATGTTCTTTGTCTCAAGAATTGTTTCATATTTCTATATCATTTAAAACGTCTGAGGGTAAATAGAAAAACAGGTCAATGCATTTAGTTTCAGTTTCCACAGGAAAAAAATGACACTCTAAAAGGGCAGCTGTTACGTAACTAATGTCTGTCATGCACAAGCAAAGTTAATAATGCATGGAAATTGTTTAATTGTTTGACCAGCTCACAAAAGGTCTTTTGAAATGGAATAATCAGCTAGTATGCCTTTAATGTAATCATCTTCCTCATGTTTTGATGGTAAGAGTTCAAATTGATCAATTTAAATTATAGTAATGTCTTAATATCAGTGCTATAGTGATGCACTCAAATAGTTTTTAAGTTTATGCTTTTTTTTTTTTATAGTAACATATATATGTGTGTGTGTCTGTTTGTATATGTATGTATGTGTATACTGTATACCTTTCAAAAGTTTGGGATCGTAACATTTTTAATGTTTTTGAAAGTCTCATGCTTACTAAGGCTGCATTTATTTGATCAAAAATACAGTAAACAGTAATATAATTACAATTAAAAATAACTTTTTAAAATTTGAATATGTTTTTAAAATGTCCTTTATTTCTTTGTTGGCAAAGCTGAATTTTTAGTAGCCATTACTCCAGTCTTCAGTGTCACACGATCCTTCAGAAATCATTCTAATATGCTGATTTGATACTCAAGAAACATCTTATTATTATCAGTGTTGAAAAGAGTTGTGCTGCTTAATATTTTATTGAAAACCTTGATACATTTAGATGCCATTTGATGCGTTTTTAATGACTTCAGTATTAATTTCTTTGAAAATAATCTTAATGACCCCAACCTTTTAAACAGTAAGGTATATATATTCACAAAAAGGTACATATCAAATAATAAGACGGTTTGAAATTATTAATTTTATTTTAATTCAGCTTTTCACTCAAAATTGGTATGCTGATAATCTAATTTGTATTTGTGCAAAGATCTTTTATATAAAATTTAGAGAAATGCAAAAAAAAAATCTAACTTGTATACCCCACTGTATATAATCTGAACTGGCTTGCTTACACTTAAACTTGTTTATCTGATGGTCTGAGATGAAAGGGTGGTGTGACTTTCCCTTCCTTTTGCAGAGGGTGGAGGAGCTGGAGAAAGAGAACACGTTCTTGAAGAAGGAGAAAGAAGAGGTGAACCGCAGAATCCAGACCTCCAATCAGGGTGAGTTTCATGCTTCAGAGTCACACGCACACTCAGAGCATCTGGAGGAAGGAGTATGAGGAGCGAAAGGATGTGTGGCTTGCCTGGAGGGCTGGGCTGGTTTTGTTTGACGCACAAGAGAGTCTGTGTGCAGAAGTGGGATGAGAGAGACAGGAACTGCATTGGATTTCAGTAGAGGAATGTGACACTGCTGCTTTACCTGCACAACTAAAAGCTGACCTTTGTATCAAGCCGGTTCACATGCGAGAATGCTATTTGAAACCCGAGGTTTGGTCTCAATATGCTTTCTGTTTTCTAAATGTCACTTTAACGAGTTTGTCCCGCACTTATTTTCCTCAGTGCTGTTCTGCTGTCGAGGCTGTTTAAGTTGTTCAAAACACTATTTAAAGGACTGTTATGAATGCTGTGATTGTTTTGGCGACTTTCATCAGTTTTTGTTAACAGTGTCTTTAGTAGGAAACTAATTTTTCTCTCAGAACTTTTATTTCTGGTCTTTATTTCGGCCAATCTAAAGAGTCACTAATTTCACTAATGATAATGGTGACTGTCATTTGCTCACCCTCACATCATTCCAAATGACTTCCTTTTCATTTGCTGAACACACACGCACAAAAAACTTTTTGTCCATACAGTGTAAGTCTATGGAGTCCAGTCAGTTTTGTTTTGGGCCCCATTCATTTTGTATTGTATGGAAAAAAAGCAGTTCTTCAGAATACCTTCTTTCATGTTCCACAGAAGAAAGAAAGTCTGGTTTGGAACAACATGAGGGTGAGTAAATGGTGGCAGGATTTTCGTTTTTGGGTGAACTATCCCTTTAAAGAAAAGTCTTATGCAATTCATGTGAATAGTATGGTTAAAGCTGGAGGCACAATCAAGCTTTCATGTGGCATTGATAAATCAGATAGAATTCTCGATAACCAACAGTTTTAACATATGAAATACCCTTTTGTTTTGTCATTTCTATAACAGCTAAAACAAAAAGAAACAAGGAACATTTTAAAAAAATCTTATTTATCATATTTCTAGTATGTCTTTATGGAGCTTCACTTGTTCCTCAAGTCATTGCTTCAAATAAAAGGGTCAAAGGAAACAATGTCACAGGTTTATTATACCATTATCTTGGTATGATAATTATCTCCTAATTATGGATGGCTGCTTTATCAAACTACTATCAGGCCATACGTCTGATAGCTCTTTCAGAAAGGATGTGATTATAGGCTTTCACACTGTACATACAACTTTGAGTACAGTTGAGAAGAGTTTGCGTCAAGTTAGTGGTGATTTTTTGATTATAATATGCATTTTGAATGTAGAGGATGTGCTTATTTTATTTCTATTGGGATTACAGAATCAAGAACATTTTGTAACCTACACATAGAAGCTCAAAGGTCTTCCATCAGAGTAATAAAGATCTTTTTATTGATCGATAAAATGTCAATCAAGCCGAAGAATAATAAAAGATTGATAAAAGTGTTATCATCATCACTATTACATTGGCTAATATTCAATTGGACACAGTAACACAAAACCTGTAGTGTGAATGTAAAATAAACTGGGATCTCACAACTAAAATAGATCAAAAGAGGTTTCAGTTTTTCATACCCTCAATAAAAAAAATCCTAATTTATGAGAAAGATACGTTTTTCACACACGTGATACAGAAATATTCAGCTTGTGAAAGTTGATACAGGTGAATGGGAGCTGCTTGTTGTCTGGCTCATTGCTTTATTCCTGTGAGTGAATGCCTTTGTTTTGTCTCTCAGGTCAGGCAGGTGATGTGTCTCAGAAAGAGATCCATCTGCAGGTTGAACTAGATGAGGAGAGGCAACGATATCAGAATCTGGTGAAAGAATATTCCAGACTGGAGCAGAGATACGAAAATCTGCAGGAGGACATGTCCTCCATGAAGGTAACGCTTTGACAGTGAGTCTGAACTTCTGGAATTTGCTTTTTACTGTTGTCTGTAACATCTTCATGGTTCTAGTTCCATCCCGGCCACCGGAGGAACCCCTCTAACCAGAGCAGCCTGGGCTCGGACTCCAACTACCCCTCCATCAGTATGTCAGAGGTGGGAGACACTGATGACACCATCCAGCAGGTGGAGGTAAAGCTATTTCATTGAATCTTCTAATATACACCAGCAGACTTTGAAAAGGGTATAAAGACACTTCAGGATGAGCATCAATTTGGTTTGTCTTCCTGCAGGAGATGGGCATAGAGAAGGCTGCCATGGACCTCAGTGTATTCATGAAGTTACAGAAGCGTGTGCGAGAGCTGGAGCAGGAAAGAAAGAGGCTGCAGACCAATTTAGAGAAAGTAGAGGAACTGAGCACACACAAGGCATGTTTATTTGTCATGTCTTTTCTGCTTTCATACTCTTTTCACAGTTGCCACAAAACAATACAAAAAAATTTAAAATACAGAACCGTTTTAAACAAAATAGAACTTTTTTTGAAAAAAATATATATATGAAGAGCGTAATCATTGTTATATTGTTTTTTTATTTTATCATTTTATTTTTACTTTTTTATTTTAGGACATTTAAACTAAAGTCTGTTGTCTTTGACTGGAAATATCTCAACAAAGGAAAGATAACTGACTGTTTTATAATTTGATAGGGTTTTTGAGGTAGTGAATGTATGCGTTAATAAAACTAATCTTAAATAATTGAGATTTGGTGATTGTTGTGTGTTGATACTCTTCTCTTTATGTTCTCATGACAGTTTTAACAGAACTTAACCTGAGTGACTGCTAAACATTTCCCACTTTTTGGCTGTAGATTACAACACAGCCAGGCGGTCATAAACACCAGTTATCTTTTCTGATGTTCCCTCATCTAGACTTGCAACAGCATGGTCCTCTGCTTTATCAGTCAGCTTGTGTTTACAAAATTTTTTTTTCTCATTCATTCTTTTATCTTATAGGGAAATGAGCCCATGATCTCCACGTCAGAGGACGATATAAACGCAGACCTGGCCTACAACAGTCTGAAGGTAAGAGTCAGTCCAGCTCAGTGTAATGATCATGCCGCTCTGCCTCCAGTCAAATGTCTGTCTTGGTGCTTATTGATTTGTTCTGCACTGGGGCCGCTCTGCTGCTGCTGCTGGTCGCTCTGCCTGTTAAAGTGTGGGTGAGTGGAACGATGCAGAAATTTAAGACCAGGGCATTTTTAGAGAGTTGAACTATGGCGGGAAGGCACATGGATGATGTTTTGCTTTTATTTTTGTTCATCTGTTTGCATAAACTCTCAAATTCTTTATTTTGTTAATTAAACACTTTAACTTTCAGACAAACTTTGAAAAGTGCCTTTGGTATAGACATTGAATTTGACATAAATGAAAACACAGCTGTGTGGAATAGACAGAATGTTTAATGGGATGCATTGTCTTTAAGATCCAGTTGATTTCTTAATAGATCTCTTGATCTGATATCGAGAAGTCAGTCAAAGCACACAGAGGCAGGAAAGCGATCACATTTAATTTTTTCAACCTTCTGTTTTATTTTGTCTGCTAGAAATAATATAAGCAATAAGCAATTACTATATAAAGCAAAAGCAATGAAACATTTCTGTTTCTCAGCATAGTCTTTTGACCTTAAAGATTTTGATACAAGTTCTTACCTCTGAATTTTCACACTCTCTTATTTCCTGTAAAAATGATACAGCAAAATAACGTGAGATAAAATAGTGATTGCAAACAACATCAAATCAAAAGCAAGTTAAAAAAATTAATGTATGTGAATAGTATTAAGAAATGCTTAAATGCAAATATAATTATTCATTCTTTCAAATTACATTCATGACTATACATTTTTATATAAATTGTACTTTTTTGCTCTATATATTATAATAACAAAATATTACATAATGCAATATTAAATGTGTATATACAGTATA
>NW_015505523.1:446799-477582 GCF_001515645.1 Sinocyclocheilus grahami | reverse complement strand
ATATATATATATATATATATATAATATTAAATAAAAAATGATATATAAAACTTTTGATGGAAAATGAACTATTATAAAATATTATAATCTAATATATAAAATATTACATTTTATATCTATTATTCTTTTTAATTGAAAAAAAATCTAAATATAATAATACACTATAAATTATACATGCATATATGCACAACACTCTTGCACTCAACACTCATACATGTACAACACTCTTGGAATAGTCTTGAAGCTGCACACAGGCAGGTGGCTAATACGAAATCACATTTATTCATTTGTGTCCTAAAGCTTTTTTGTCAGATCTAATTTTTACTATCATGTGATTGTGATCTTCATCGGACACCTCACAAGCCCTTAACACTTTAATATCAGCAATCAGTTTTCAGTTCAACCAGTCATTTATCTGAGCATGAGGGTGTGTTGAAACCCCAACAGCAGGCTTGGTTTAACAGCTTTAAAAGGTTTTGACACATTCTTGAGCAAAGTACAAGAATGAAGACACCAGAGCCAAAAGTTGATCTGGAAGCTGTGCAGCTGAATGTGGAGCTCAAGGCAATAGAATTACATAACTGATTTGTTTGTTTTCTTAAAGCACCCCAGCATTGCACGGTGAGCTTATATAATAATTGCTGATGGTTCTTGTTCTGCAGCGCTCAAACGCTCTTGTGTGTCGGATCAAAGCTTTAGCTACGGGCGTTAGATTCACTTGGATAAAATTACTGCAGTCAGCATTGCTTGATTTATGTATTTTTTGTGAGTCCCTCTCTTTCTGTTTCAAAGATTCTTTCTCTCACACAAACACACATTCGTTCAGGCTAATTTACAACTTCTTGCCTCCGGTTACTTTTGATAGCTTTTACTAAAAATAAATCCTTTAAGTGGTACAAAATGCAGGCTATTTACCCTTTTTTAGACTGCATTCATAAAATTTGTTCTGTTTACAGCGGCAAGAGCTCGAGACTGAGAACAAGAAGTTGAAGAATGACCTGAACGAGTTGAGGAAAGCGGTGGCCGACAGGGCCTCCGATAACAACTCATCCAATGAGCTTCAAGAGGGCTACAACCTGCTGCTGAATCAGCTCAAAGCGGCCAATGAGGAGCTGGATGTGTGCAAGGAGGAGGTCCTTATGCTTAAGACCCAAATCGTGAACTCCACAAGGCAGTCAGAGAACATAAACCACATTGTGAGTCTAAAAACATCACCATCCCTCATTTTATAAATTTTACCTTTGTAGGCTTCTTTTTTACAGCTGTTGTCTTACCAAATGAAGCTATTGTAGTATATCATTATCATATCAGACATTCTAATCCATTAGCATCCCATCAGGCTTCAGGGTACCTTGAATGGGAAACTTCTTTAGCTTCTATAAAAGCGATCAGGCATGGAGACATTACATTGGATAAGATGGGATATAATGGGTTTTGATGGAGCTCAGAGTTATTTAAGTTCAGGGAAAGTTCAGTGTAAAAGTGATGGTGTGTCTGAGCTTTACAGAAGCTGTACTGCTAGTGAAAATGGCTTTATATCCACCTGCCTTTCTGAATCTGCTGAGGAGGGCCGATCATTGTCAGCATTGATTATGCTCGGAAAGAAAGTTCTTTTTCTCGTTCTCACTGTTATATTTAATTTTGTGAGTAGCTGAAATGGAGAGTCCATAAGACAAAAACACTTGGAAAAAACTCTTTTCTCTCTGCAAGAATGCTTCAGTGCACAAAAATATCTATAAACATACATTCATTGTTTCCTTTTGATATATTTGTGTCATTCAAACAGGATTCCAATGATGTATCAGAATGGACCAACATCAAGAAGCCCTTGGACTCGGAGGACACTGGTGATGCGCCTGATTTAAAGAAGTAAGGCAGTCCAATCTACCTAATGAAAGGCTTTTAAAGTGACATCAGCTCTCCTCCACATACTCATTCGTCTATTTTAATGAAGATTGAATCCAGTGGTATTGACCGTTCATCTGAGTCCAGAGCAGCTCTCTGATTCAGCTCTTCATGCTCCGTCTGCTTTCATTTACAGCAGTATACCTCCGTTTTCTGACCCACATTACTGGAGAGCCAATCGCTTCTCATGAATTAGCATAGTGCAGCCTCAAACAAGCACTCACAGTCTCAAAGCTAACATTTGAAAAGTTATCTTCAATATTTCTGTCAAATTTATAGACCACCACTGGCTCATGGCAAGTTGGAGACAATTTAGTGGCCATACAAATTTTTTTGCCATGAAACATTATTTTGCATTCATACTAGTTGTATTGAAACTGTTTCATATTATTATATTCTGTTGCACTACAGCATTATGTCTACTGCTCTAAAACAAAGGTGAGCTGTAGAGATAACCAATTAAAATAACTTATTTTTTTCTTGGTGCAAATTGAGTTATAAATTGGAAAAAACGGACACCATTTTTATTTTTAACCACACACAGGATTTTAGGATATTATAGGCAACAAAATTATACTTCTTAAACCAACTAGATGAAGGGTTTCTCAGCTTTCAGATGCAGGCATGGAGTTTTGAATGTTTTGAAATAGCTGCTTCTTAAAGGTAAATTTGAACTAAAAAGTAAATGACTGATTCAAATTGCGTCACAACAGTTCAGGGTCATTAACATTTAAAAAAAAAAATTTTTTTAATTATTAATACTTATATTCAGCAAGAATGCATTGAATTAAATTGAAAGTGACCGTAAAGACTTTTATAATGCTAAAAAATATTTATATTTTAAATTACTGACTCCACATTTTTTAACAGTAGATCAGACTATCATTCTCATTTGATGTAAACAAAGTATTAAATTGCAATTCCATATAAAGTTACTGACCAGCTGGCAAGTACCTTTTTTACAAACTAGGGATGGGCGATATGGGCTTAAAAATGTATCACGATAATTTCTAATATTTATTGCGATAACTATATCAATGACGATAATTTAGGGAATCCGGTTTCTTTAGAGAAAAGTATTATCTTTCCTATTTTTACCCAAAATAGGGTGTTGTGAGCATTACTGAGTGAGTACACACGTAATGTAATGACTGTTTAATTCATACTGGAAGCCGGAGGGCGCCCTTGTGCAGAAACTCCACATATGCATAGTAGAAATAATGTTCCAGGAAGAATAAAACGCAGATAGAGAAATTTTAACTGAGGAAACCTGAAGACAATAAACATGCGATTGCACAAAATATATGGTATCTGTGTTCTTCAAGAAATCTTGGGTATTTTTTATAAGGATAGAGTATATTTATAATGCAATGCTAATCGACATAGCCTTTATCACTGTATATAATGCTATAAAATAGTATGATTTCTGCCTTATTCTGTGATACGAAACCACGTCTGATCACAAAACTAAAATATTTAAAACACTCGACTGTTATGAAGTTAATATGGAAAAAAGCATGTCAATAAATTAAAATATCTTTGTTGGACAACAGGTTTGTAAACGACTCATACACATGTAAAACTGTGTTGCACACGTGCTACTGTTGTACATTTACTCAAGGCTCAGACCGATTTTACAGACCACTGTACAGCCCTATCCAAACCTGTTCCAGATTGTAGAAGGAGCTGCTCAATTTCACGTCCGCCTTCCTTCACGTCACTCCACACAGTCGCACACAGAAATATGTCAACAACTAGACTTTATCGTTATTATCGTGGGAAGACGAATTCTTACATGGTAACATGGTAAGACGAAGGGGGAAGTCGTGGCCTAATGGTTAGAGAGTCGGACTCATAACCCAAAGGTTATGGGTTTGAGTCTCGTACCGGCATGGATTGTGGGTGGGGGGAGTGAATGTACAGCGCTCTCTCCCACCTTCAATACCTCGACTGATGGTGCCGCAGCAAAAAATGGCTGCCCACTGCTCCGGGTGTGTGTTCACGGTGTGTGTGTTCACTGCTGTGTGTGTGCACTTTGGATGGGATAAATGCAGAGCACTATTTATAGTCTATTTAAATGTTCATCTCTGGCTTTTTATCCTTTTACCTCTGGCCAGTGCTCTGTTAAATCTGAACTTTCATTCTGTCCAATATCCATCCATGCTGCTCTGAATTAATGACACTTTCTCTCTGTCACATTTTTAAAGTGGTCTTTTGAAACGGAGAGTGACAGATGTTAGATGACGTACTCATCATTACCTGTGAAAGAATACGTTTCGTACTCTGTGGTCTCAGGACTTGGCACTTTAAACACCATCTGATTTCTCATACATGCATTTTTCCTCCTATGTCTATTTCTCATTTCCTGTGAGTGCCACATCTTCTTGCAGACATTGCTTGTCCAGGCAGCTTACCTAAAAAAACAACAACATTATATCCTCAAGAAATAAGCAAAGTTGTAGCAGCTACATGACCTCTTTACTTGAAGATAATACGGGTGAAATGGAGATGGGTAATTCAGATGTGCCCTCATGCTCAATCTGACGTCTTCACAGACTAATCTAACCTGCCATACCTTGCTTTGCTACACTAACTGGCCCTGCCATCTTGTCATTCTTCTCTTTTGCTTTCTCTCCTGTCTGTCTGCTGCCGCTCCTCTGTCTCTTTGGCTCTCTGTTACTCGGATGCCAGTAAAGCTCAAGACTGGGGTTATTTGAATGAAGATGGGGAACTTGGCCTGGCCTACCAGGGTCTAAAGCAAGTTGCCAGGTTGTGCTTTAAATTTCTTGGATTTCCCTCCAGGTTTAACTGGATTTCGAGGCTTCTGTTTCTGTCAGTGTTTTTCAATCAGTAAAGGACCATTGGGCATATATTGAGTTTTGTCACTTTTGAGAAGTGTGTTGAGGGCTAACCAAAGTGTATGCACAGTTTACACCCACTTATACAATATTATGGCATGTTTGTGTTCAGGTTGCTGGAGGCCCAGCTGCAGACACAGTCTCGACAGCACAAGGATGAGTTAGAGGCTCTCCACACGCAAATCGAACTGCTGAAGGACAGTCTGGAGAAGAAACAGGAAATGCTGGACCACTTCTCCACACTTTCTCCTGATGCTCTGGTGGAGTTCAGTGTGCAACAGGAGATCACACGCCTCACTAACGAAAACCTGGTGAGACCTTATCTCAGATAGAATTTATGTAATCAGTATTATTGTCTTCCTTTTATTTTATTTTTTATGTTTTTTTTAAATGCCTAGATATACCTAAAACAAGCAGTGTTAATTTTGACAGCAAATTTTTATTTAGTTTTAGTCATAGTCTTTGGACTAAAATACCATTTAGTTTTAGTCATATTTTATTCATTTGAATTGTTTTATTCTTAGTCTAGTTTTAGTCGACTAAATATCATGAGACTTTAAAATCTAATGGGTTTATTTAGTGTAATGCCTTTATTAAGTGTCTTTCTAAAATTGTCAATTTTCTATTAACCTGGTAATATAAATGATATTAAGATTTGAACATGCAATATAGACAAAGATAAAACTGACACATAACATGTCTTTATCTAAAAAAAAAAACTTAAAAAAAACACTTTTCATAAAGAAAAAAGAACGGATGAAAAGATGGTCGTCTTTTCAATAAAATACCAGTGATTATAGGGCCTATAATATTCATTCTTTATAACAACTTGCATACAACATCCTTCATTCTTTCAAGCAGACATATTTATTTATATAAATTAAATTTAGATTGTTCCTTATTAGAGCTACTAAAGTGATTCAGTCAAGAGCAATGAGTAATTTCCTCACTTTTGTTGATACATTAAAGGGGTCCTATTATGCTTTTTCACTTTTTCAACTTTAGTTAGTCTGTAATGTTGCTGTTTGAGCATAAAAAAGATCTGCGAAGTTACAAAGCTCAAAGTCCAATTTAAAAGGAGATATTTTATTTAACAGAAATCAATTTTCAAAAATTACAACGAACGACTCGTTTGGACCAAGTTTATTATAGTTTTGAATTTTTAAATTTGTTTTATTTTAATATCGTTTTCAAATTTGCTATAAAATTCAGTTTAGTTTTAGTTTCATTAATATTTTTGTTAGTTTTAGTTAAATTTTTATTTTGTGAACACATTTTTATTTAGTTTTTATATAGTTTAGTTTCAGTTTTAGTTTCAGTTTTAAAGTTGAGCAGAATTAACAGATCACTTCCAGAGCGCAGGCCAAAGACAGACGTAGGCATAAATTAACCTTAGTGAGGCAAACATATAGAGACACAAAATTAACGCATGCTGAGATTGATTAGGTAGTACAAGTATACAATTATTTGCCAAAGAAAGCAGTCAAGCCTGTTTTACTAAATTAATCTACACAAGTTGCGCTTAATGTCATATCCAATGATGTGTGTTGAGAGATTTAGTATGAATGTAGCCTGATTTGGTTATGTTTTTTCTTATTTAACCATAATCATGATATTGTAACTGTGGTGTCTTGCTCACTTTTCCGTGAACAGCCGTGCATAAATCAAAACGGGGACTAATGAAATTCAATAATAACGGCAATCGCATTTAACAGTAAAGGCTTATATTTGAATGTTCTTTTCATTTATGAAGAATTATAAGCGTGTGTATTATGTGATTTAGCCAATGCACATTTGTTCAAAAGCCTGGCAGAATGATCACAAGATGATTGGCTAAAGTTTTGTGTTGTTTACAGAAAGGACGCGCGTTCTCATCTTTTTTTCTGTTAATTATCATGTTGCGCTGCATGTCTGTTTTTCTTCAAAGCACCGACTTAGAATGCCTAATGTTGGTTTGATTGCTTGTGTTACATGATCAAATAAATAATCTTGCTTACCTTATGTAATAGATTTAATGCGAGAGCGGTTCGGGTCGTGACTCGTGGTCTTTGTCAAACGGTTCTGGTCTGGTACAGAATTAA
Organism: Sinocyclocheilus grahami; assembly: GCF_001515645.1. Taxonomy (NCBI): domain Eukaryota; kingdom Metazoa; phylum Chordata; class Actinopteri; order Cypriniformes; family Cyprinidae; genus Sinocyclocheilus; species Sinocyclocheilus grahami. The sequence goes on along the minus strand of NW_015505523.1, from coordinate 470,738 downwards.
ATTAGCGCTGCTGTCAGATAATGGGTCGGGTGTTCTGTTAAGTACTGCTGATGAACGTTTACCAAACAAGACCCGTGCAGGCTTTAAACTGCTTTGCGTCTCTCCGTCAGATAACTCCATGTGCGTGATGCGCCATTATAGGCTATTTCCCTAAACCTCCACACAGCTGTATATTTTTTCCGCCAAGGGGTGAGAACGTAATGATTGCGAAAACGATTGTTTATTTTTGATAAATATTTTATTTCAGTTAGTTTTTCAATAACTGTTGTTAGTTTAGTTTCGTTTTAGTTTTTCAATTATTTTGATGTTTTTATTTTATTTCAGTTTACAAAATAGTTTTTTCATCAATCGTTTTAGTTTTCGTTTACGAAAATAACCTTGGTTTGGACTACAACGCATATTTTCCGGGATTTGTGATATCACAAATATCGACGAATGGGACGAGACCTGGTTGAGCTGCTCTAGAGTGGCAACGAGTGTTATCACTATGTCAGAGACACGCTAGCTTTCCCAAGGCAGACGAACTTCGAGTGGTTACAATCATCCGGGTTTAAATCGCGCTCAAATTGATTTGATTTTGACGCAATATTTACACTGAAGCTCGCAGCAGGCGGCTATGGTAAGGGGCGTGACATTTCCCGACCAGGCGCCGAGTGCTGCCAATCACAACACACACTGGCCCAGCTAACCAATCACACCACATTTCGTATTTCAGAAGGCAGGCCTTCATTTGATACAGGAACTATTCGAGCCGTTCATGCCAGACTGGGGAGAGAGGTGTTGTAATAATGTAAAATATGTGATAAATAATGTGTTTTTCGAGCAACCTAGTATGAGAGCCTGTTCTAGTACACCCCCAAAACAAAATCAAAACTTTGTAAAAAGAGCATAATAGGACCCCTTTAACTAAATTAAGACTGCTGCCCCTTTAAAACTGATTGCACAGATTCAATATACTGGCGAAATTCTCCCAACAGTTTACATTCACTTAAGATGTAACCGGGTGTGTTTACGTAAATACTCGTCAAAAGAGACTTTGTGTGTATTTCTCCGTTAAGTAGTCCGTAGTCGAATTCAGTAGTTAGTGGTCGAATTCAGTAGTCGTGTACTGTTTGAGAGGCACTTTTCTGTATGCGGGTTTTGGCTATGTGCGCTCAGAAAACCTGACCGAATTCAGTGCTCATCACGCTTTTCAAATTTATCCATATGTCTGCTCTTCTCTTATTCCCAGATGCTTACATTTTTTTACATTTTATCAGCTGTGCAGCAAGTGTATGCAAGCGCATGATCAGAGAGTTACAGTTCAAATGTGCGCATCTACTCTCCCTTCCACGCAGGAGATTCGTTCTGATTGGATCTCTGTCCAGTCATACCTCCCTAACGTTTTCATCTTGTTTTTATACCTTGACGAAAATGTCAGTAGATTTTCGTCATTGTTTTTGTCATTCAAAAAGAGTTTCTATTTTGTTGTCTCGTTTTTGTCTGTGAAAAAATGTTTACGAAAATGATGAATATACGAATATTTTTCATCAACGAAATGAACACTGAAAACAAGATTAATTGTAGATTTTGAATGAAGCATATTTTTTCTTAACTTATTGGCTAATTGTTTGTGTTGCTTTAAGCATGAATCTCTGAATTGTGTTAGATTTATGGTAAATAAAACAAAAAAAAAAGTTTTTCATTGTGATAAGAAAAATTAAACTAGACGATCTAAAAAAAATTTATTTTGCACAATCAATTTTGCTAAAACATATTAAATTCATCTTGTTTTAAGGAATATTTGCTTATTTTGACTGGGAAACAACACGATTGTTTTTCAGTGAGCCCTCAGACTTAGCCAATGGTTCATATCCAACACACAATATTGACATTCTCACTCAAGATGATGGTGATTATTGTTCTCCAGGATCTGAAGGAACTTGTTGAGAAGTTGGAGAAGAATGAGAAGAAGTTGAAGAAGCAGTTGAGGATCTATATGAAGAAAGTGCAAGAGCTGGAAGGTTAAACATCTGTCTTTCATCTGTGTGTTTACCGTTATGTTTACCGTGTACTTATTGCCATTTGCTGATGTGCTGTTATTCTTCATACAGTGTCTCAGGCCACAAAGAGCAGACCAGAGCTGACTCGTCAGGTCACCGTACAGAGGAAAGAAAAGGACTTTGAAGGCATGCTGGAGTACTACAAAGAAGATGAGGCCTTGCTGGTCAAGACTTTAATTACAGGTATGTGTAGTTACATGCAGGCATGTTTTAATGTGGAGGGCCTGTAGCTATGTTAAATGCACTGGTCTTGTCTTTAGAGATGAAGCCCAATGCGGTGTCGGCCACAGTCCCCTGCCTCCCTGCTTACATCCTCTTCATGTGTATCCGTCATGCCGACTACATCAACGATGACCAGAAAGTTCATTCACTCCTTACCACAACCATCAATGCCATCAAAAAGGTCCTGAAGGTATGTATACTGTATGTAATCACATCGACACACTCCCAGAATTCAAACCAGCTACACTACTATTCGAAAGTTTGTTTGTTTTTAAAGAAATTAATACTTCAGCAAGGATGCATTAAATTGATCAAAAGTTTCAATAAAGGCAATTATAATGTTAAAGAAATGATCTGTTTAACATAAATGCGGAGTTTAAAAGTAAATACATTTTATAATGTTAAAAAAAATGTTGTTTAGCATAAATGCTTTTAACATTCTATTCATCAAATAATCCTGAAAAATCTATTTCACAGTTTTCACCAAAATATTAAGCAGCACAACTGTTTTTAAACACTGATAATAAAAAAGAAATTTTTCTTGAGCACCAGCATATATGTGACCCTGGACCACAAAACCAGTCTTAAGTAGCAGGGGTATATTAGTAGCAATAGCCAAAAAAAAAAATTATTGATTTTTCTTTTATGCCAAAAATCATTAGGAAATTAGGTAAAGATCATGTTCCATGAATATATTTTGTAAAGTTCCTACTGTAAATATATTAAAACTTAATTTTTGATTAGTAATATGCATTGCTAAGAACTTCATTTGGACAACTTTAAAGGAGCTTTTCTCAATATATAGATTTTTTTTGCACCCTCAGATTCCATATTTTCAAATAGTTGTATCTCAGCCAAATATTATCCTATCCTAACCAGCCATACATCAATGTAAAGCTTATTCATTCAGCTTTCAGATGATGTATAAATCTCTGAAGACAGGAGTAATGATGCTGAAAATTCAGCTTTGCCGTCACATGAATTAATTTTTTTAGATTATATAAAAAAAACAATAATATTTTAAATTATAATAATATTTCAAAATATTACTTTGTTTTATTGTATTTATGATCAAATAAATCCAGCCTAGCTGAACAAGAGACTTTAAAAAAAAAACTTAAATCCTGCTGACCCCAAACTTGAAAACTGTAATGTAGTAATGATGCTGAAAATTCAGCTTTGCCGTCACATGAATTAATTTTTTTAGATTATATAAAAAAAAACAATAATATTTTAAATTATAATAATATTTCAAAATATTACTTTGTTTTATTGTATTTATGATCAAATAAATCCAGCCTAGCTGAACAAGAGACTTTAAAAAAAAAAACTTAAATCCTGCTGACCCCAAACTTGAAAACAGTAATATATAAACCCATAAAGATTTCATCATCCCTCTTTTTTAAAATCTTCTCTTCAGAGAAACAACGATGACTTTGAGATGACCTCCTTCTGGCTGGCAAATGCCAGTCGAGTTCTGCACTGTCTGAAGCAGTACAGCGGGGATGAGGTGAGATTTTTATTTTGTCCAGTGATGATTTCAGCTGCAAGTATAAGAGCCAGTTCCATGTACCACACTTTAACATATTTAACCAGCCATTAAGTACAGATAATGCTTGAAAAGTGTGGTTTTAAGCCTCAGGTGACCCCGTCTAGATCACTGGTATGATTTGGCTGTTGCTTCCTGTCATAGGCGTTCATGACACAGAACACTGTCAAGCAAAACGAGCACTGCCTGAAGAACTTTGACCTGGCTGAGTATCGGCAGGTTCTGAGTGACCTCTCCATCCAGGTCTATCAGCAGCTCGTCAGAGTAGCAGAAGGCATCATGCAACCCATGATTGGTGGGTATAGAGAAACACCAGACCACTTTAACCACTGAAAATGGAGCTGTTTGCACATTCTAATAGTTCATAATGTTTTGTCAGTTTCTGCCATGCTTGAGAGCGAGAGCATCCCCAGCCTGGCCGGTGTGAAGCCCATGGGCTACAGGAACCGCTCCTCTAGTTTGGACTGTGAGAGCGGAGGTCCAGCGGGCTACACGCTACAGGCCCTGATCAGACAGCTGGGACAGTTTTACACCGTCATGGCGGACCACGGCCTGGACCCTGAGATCAGCCAGCAGGTGGTTCGCCAGCTCTTCTACTCCATCAATGCAGTGACCCTCAACAACCTGCTGCTGCGCAAAGATGTCTGCTCTTGGAGTACCGGCGTGCAGCTCAGGTACACGTTTGATGCTCTCAGGCAAATCCGTGGCCTTGTTAAATCTTCAGGACTTCAGATGAACGTAACATCCATCTCATTGGTGTCATTTCAGGTACAACATCAGTCAGTTGGAGGAATGGCTAAGAGGAAAGAATCTGCACCAGAGTGGAGCTGTAGCCACCATGGAACCTGTTATCCAGGCCGCCCAGCTGCTGCAGGTGAAGAAGAAGACCTCCCAAGATGCAGAGGCCATTTGCTCGCTCTGTACCGCCCTCAGCTTACAGCAGGTACACATTTAGCATTCATTTTTTCTTTATTCATTGTTTTGTTTTGTTTTTCATTGACTTAATCATGCTATTCTACTTCACTTCAGATTGTGAAGATCCTCAACTTGTACACTCCACTCAATGATTTTGAGGAACGAGTCACGGTGTCTTTCATAAGAGACATACAGGTAAACACACTATGGACACACACTTGCTGGGTGTACCAACATTTCAACATCAGTAAAACACAACAAAAATATGCTAGTAAACGCACTCCTGCCTAAAAAAGTTTAGTCAGTGTATATAATATTAAGGAATTTCTTTTATATAATAGATGTATTATATATATCATACACTGTTGTTTAAAAGTTTGTGTTTGGTAAGGTTTATGTTTTTTCCAGGAGATCTGTTCATATTAGTGTACAAGGCTGCTCTAATTTGAACTGATATACAGGGAAAACAGTAACATTTTTGAAATATTATTACAGTTTTAAATTTAATTTATATATTCATGTAAAAATGTAAGTGCAGTTTTGTCTTTATTGTTAAACATTACTAATTGGTTCATTATAAATTGACAAATTTTTAAATACATTTTGGATAGATGGCTGCACACTTGTTAGTTCTGTTAACACTTCAAAATCTGAAGTGGAGATCCCACATTTTAACATACATTTGATTTGGTTTCCTGGCAACTTAAGTCATTAACATCTCTCTTAGAAGGGCTTTTCAAACAAGAAGTGTATTAGATCATTCAACAGAATTTTTTTTTTTCACATGCACATGAAAGCATTCAAAAGCTGGTATAAGTTAGTATTGTCTAGTTACTGAAAGATCAGTATTTTCTGCAGTGTTTGATGGCTTCTCAATGAGCATGTCCAATAAATACTCTCATTTCTCCTTTCGCAGAATCGCCTCCAAGATCGAATAGAAAACAACCAACTGCTGGTAGACACTAAATACACCTTCCCTGTGCTCTTCCCTTACACTCCATCTGCGCTCAGTTTGGAAACCGTACACATCCCGGCCTCCCTCAGCCTGCACTTCCTCACACGGGTCTGACATCTCAAATCTCTCTGTCTCGCTCTGAGCGGCCTGTAGCGGCCCATCGCAGATCTGCTAACCCACATACTAACAACACCACACGTGTGGGATTTACAGTATCAACATTTAACAAGACGGACAATTCTCCCTGACCGACTAACTGTGATGTTGAGACGGTTTCAATAAGGGGGGAAATAAGTCTAAATGATGCAGGTGTAAATACGCTGTCAGCCTTTTGACTTTCCTTCTATAACACTCAACCAGTTCTCTCTGGGCTCCCATTTTATACAAGCAAGGCTATTGAAATATGAAGTTTAAACACTATATTTGGATTGGGATGTGTTTGTCTTTGACTAATTCTTATGATTAAACAAGTGTAATCTAAATTAAAGTAAGAGGGTTTTGGGCTACTGACATGAAACACTAGTGCAAGATGTATGTGTCTGTATTCATGTATCTGTATTAGTGTGCACTGATTTCTTTGTGTTTGTAATGGAAAAGTGTCTTTTATTTCCCTTGCTTGTGCTGGAGCACAGTCTCATCTCAGAAACATGGGCTCCCACTGAAGCAACGCCACAATCTCGCTTTTTTTTTCTAGGTGAACTTGTAAAATCGGCTGCCAAGATTCATTCCCACAACCTCTAGCAAAAAGAAGCAGGAAATCTCTGCATTGCAGTGGCTGTTGCCAGTGGATCGGACTCTCCGAACAGGGGCTTTTTAAGCTTTTTTTCTCCGCATGTGTTGAAGAAACCAATGCAGAAACTTGGGACCCTGAATCACAGGGCCAGCAAATGTGGCCGATTGTGAAAGTGACCATGACAAGTGGAAGTATGTGGAGCGGTGGGAACGAGGATGATGAGAGGAGTTTGAGCTGGGATATTTAATATTCTGTTGAAATAAATAATCTTGTGATTGTTTGTTGGTGGAATCTAGAATGTGCTGGAAGGCATGTGCAAGTATGATGAAGAAATGTATCTAAAGAGGCGTCATATACACTGGGATGAGTTTTATGGTGTACAGAAATACATTCTCAAAGCTACCAGGTTACTATTTCATGAAAGCAATTATCACAATTTACTTTATACTTTACACAGCTCTGTAAATGATTGTGTAATCAAATAGCAATAACTACGCATTGTTTACTTAAAAAAAAAAGTACAATTTTATACAATCTCACGATTTTCCCCTTATTTTGTATGTTGCCAACAGAATGGGCTGTTCTGCAAGAATAGTGCATCATGTCAATTCAGGATACCGTATTTTGTTTCAAAGAGGTAATTCACGTTTTAGTTTTAGGTTTCAAAGTTTATACAAAGCTGTCAAAATCTCATGTATTGCACTATCACTCTCTGGATACAACTTTCTGGATTGAAATAGTTCTTTCAACACCAATAAAGTAAGATCTCTCAATTTTTCAGTTGTATTCTTGTTATTTTGTAAATATATTGTATATTTTTTGACCATTCATTTTACGTTGACCATAAGGAATTTTAATGCCACAGTCGCTTGGTTTTGATGTTCCAAGCAAGGGTTGATTTTATTTATTTATTTGTTTACTGCCCTCTACCGACCATATTTGGAGTTGAGTCAAAGCTCTGAAAAATCGCATGCCTTTATCTAAATGATTGCTAATTTTAACTACTGGTACATCAGAGTTAGAAATTATGTATATGTTTCATATATGAAGAGTCTATTTGCAAAAACATAACTTTTTTTTTTTTAATTTTCAAAAAAAAAAAGTAGCCTAATCAAAATAACCCAACTGCAGTTTGAGATGAATTGGAATGCACAATGAAAAAACATGATTTTTGACAATTGTTAAAAACAGAGTTGTCCGTTTCTGCAAATGATCACTCTCTGGATACAACTTTCTGGATTGAAATAGTTCTTTCAACACCAATAAAGTAAGATCTCTCAATTTTTCAGTTGTATTCTTGTTATTTTGTAAATATATTGTATATTTTTTGACCATTCATTTTACGTTGACCATAAGGAGTTTTAATGCCACAGTCGCTTGGTTTTTATGTTCCAAGCAAGGGTTGATTTTATTTATTTATTTGTTTACTGCCCTCTACCGACCATATTTGGAGTTGAGTCAAAGCTCTGAAAAATCGCATGCCTTTATCTAAATGATTGCTAATTTTAACTACTGGTACATCAGAGTTAGAAATTATGTATATGTTTCATATATGAAGAGTCTATTTGCAAAAACATAACTTTTTTTTTTTTAATTTTCAAAAAAAAAAAAGTAGCCTAATCAAAATAACCCAACTGCAGTTTGAGATGAATTGGAATGCACAATGAAAAAACATGATTTTTGACAATTGTTAAAAACAGAGTTGTCTGTTTCTGCAAATTAACTCTTCATATAATTTGCTTCTTTTTTTTTTCAGTGACACTCAAACAGTAAGTCTCACATGATACCATGCATGCTATTTGTGGCACGAAACTCACACTTTTAAAAGCAAATCACACCCATTTATTCGGTCTTTATTTTTATGCTCCAAAATATCACACTTATTAATTTAATTTTAACTTTGATGAAGCACCCACATGAACACATACTTTAGATCATCATTAGTTACAGCTAATGATACTAAATGAAGTCTTGTGAGTAAAGTTCACGGCTAAAAGATGTTGTTAGTTACGAGCAGCAGGGTCTTCAGGCTTCTTACTACTTTTATATGACGGCTTCTACATAAAAAAAATATTAATTTTAACTTAAATGGCTATTACAATCCATTCATTTCATAATTTCGCTAGAAAAATATAGTCCCTGACATGTCAGTGATGGTCCTCGAATTAGATTGGTGAAGCGGAACTTTAACAGCATTGCTAAGTTACTTTTCTTAGGGGCTAGCCTATTTCACTGTTTGTATCACTCTGCTTGTCTGTGTTGTTCGCGTTCCTGACAGACTGTCGTTAGTCATCAGTCTGTGCATTAGTGGTGGGGATTTTTCAGTGACAACAATCTTTCTGAAAGTTGACTGTCATTATGTGAGTGAATAACTGAATCATTCTCTTTACTGACTTCTTCAGGAATTAAACGCCACAACTATGTGTTGCTCCATTAGCGCTGTTTTTGCAAAGTAGCTAGCAATACTAGCCTATGTATGTGTAGCCTATGTATATATATACTATGTAAGTGTAAGTTATTTATTGGACTGATGTGTAAAATGATATCAAAGTTGTGCTTAATTTGATTAATTTTAAGTCAGTTAAAACATGAACAGCATCTAGTAAATGTCAGTTTTAAAATATATAGGCTATTATGTGAATTTAACATACCTAGTGCATACTATTAAAAGCTGTAAATGTCAGAACAAGTGTCAAGATTATGAATCAAAAAGCTGTAAAAGTATGTGAGCGAATCATTGAATCATTCTCTCAACTGATTCATTCAGAAATGATGTGGCTCCTTTAGCTCTGTTTTCGTTGGCGTGGCAAAAACACACAAATCAGCTAGCAATACAATGTATAAAATGTAAGTAATTCAATATTAATGTCTTATTTATTGGACTGATGTGTAAAATGATATCAAAGTTGTGCTTAATTTGATTAATTTTAGATCAGTTGAAACGCTGCATGAACAGCATCTAGTAAATGTCAGAATATGTGTGAATTTAACATGCCTGGTGCATACCATTAAAAGCTGTAAATGTCAGAACAAGTGTCAAGATTATGAATAAAAAAGGAAGTCATTATTTTGTCCCTGTTGACCGCATTTGAATATGATTCAGATCAATTCAAATCTTTCAATCTGTTTATCTTTTTTTCAGTACTTTCGATGCTTTCAACTTCCTCGCTGGGGTCTTGTGAATGTGGCTGCGCACGTTTTCCCAGACATATGAGCCCTGTGGTAACGGTCGTGGGATGGCAAGACACGCCAGTTTGATCATTTGCCTTGTCTGCTCAACCTGTTTGTGGTAACGTTTTCACAGGAAGTCATCACATTTTGGCAATGCAGGCGCTTAAAGATATTTCAAATGCAAGCATAACATGAGATTTGTCAAAACACGCATAGGTTTAATACAATATTTTTGTATTGTTTTTCTGTCTCTGTAAAAAATTATTTCTTTTATTATTAGTTACTTTAAGGTCAATCCATCAGTCAGAGGAAGTCTATCCACAAACCATGATGTGACTCTCAGTTTTCATTACTCCCTATCTGCTTTTTTTTCAGTTTTGTTCAAGCTTTCACTTTTCTTTAGAAGTAAAACAAATTTGGTGGATACATATGGCCTACCACAACCAACAGACAACACAATAAGCCAAAAGACAATAATACAGAATTTCCCAAATTAAAAACCCTTAGACCTTTTAAAAAGAAAAATATTCTGTAGTCAATAAAACTTGAGTTTGTGCCTCCATAAAGTGACTTTCTCCCACAGAAAGCAGCTCATCTCCTCCCTCTGTACCACCTGCTTGCATTTCAGGGGTTTTTATAGGAGCTCAAAGATCCCAACCTCAACGAAAGATAAAGGAGAAGAGTGCAGAGGCATTAAAAAAATAGCACCCTATGGTATAGGAGCCTCGAGCGTAGGGTACATACAACAACTGTATGCAGAGAAACCACCGATGCTGTTGTTGTGAGATGTTTTTGTGTGATAGGGGCCTACAGCGATACAGTGTGGTTTCGGAGGGGAGGGGGAAGGGGCTCTTACAATGCAACTCAAAGTGCTTGTCGCATCTTTTTGCACCACGTTACTCTTCTCCAATGGTGCCCTTTATCCACGTGGTTACTTACCAACCTCTCTGGTTATTGGTACCGACCGAAGGAAAAGATGTCTCACTGTTTCTGCGGAAAACACAAATGACTGAGCTAAAATGTATCTGTGCTTTTTCCCCTTTCTTGTTCTCATATGATCATTGCTGAGCTACGACATGTTAACCGCAGTAGTCGCCCACGGACGCATTCGAGAGTATACTTACACTAGCAACCCTGAAACCCTCCTCCTCACACTGATGCTGCACCATCCTACTAAAATATCTACCTAAAAGTTTCTTCACAACATGGGACTTTTCGGTCCTTGTACACATTTTTACATATAACCTATGATTTGGCGGTATATGAATCCATGGCTATATACTGTGTGTATATATATATATATATATATATATATATATATATATATATATATATATATACAGTGCACAGCACAAATGAGTACACCCCTCTGAAACTTAACAAATTCAGCAATTACTCTTTGCTTAGAAGACATGTTATGGTTTTTTTAGAGATATAATATTCCAGCAAGTCTACTTGATCAGTTACCACAGAAGAATGTTAAAATTATTCAAGAAAATAACGTTTTCTTATCAAAGTGATAAAATGTTGTGTTGCAAAAATGAGTACACCCTCCTGAAAGTTACTAAATAAAAAAATAAAATTCTGGTGTAAGGTTAAGGCAAGTATTGATCAACAGGTAAGTATGTTGAACCAAAACTGTTAAGGGTAAGTAATTTCTTGATAAATAAGTGTTATATGGCCCACTGAATCATACTCATGGACTTAATGCCTACCAAATTATTGGTTTAAGTGTGAAAATATAGCCAAAGTAACACAGAAATTCAAAAACAATGGACTTGTGAAAAGGCCCCTGAAATAATCAGGTCTTCACTTTAAGCTTTCATTTAGTGATGAGGGAGTTTTTGCTAGAAAAAGAGCAGGAGAAACGTGTGAAAGTGTCTCAGAGCCGGCAAAAGCTGGCACTTTATCTCACAGAGTATAATGCAGCATGCAGAAGTGACATGCATGGTTGTTTATCCACACCAGAACTACCGACTGTAGCCAAAGCACAATAAACTCATTTAGCTTTTTCCAAGGCCCATATTTACAAAATATAGACTTCTGGGAATCCATACTCTGGTCTCATGAGACCAATTCAATCATTTCGGATCTAACAGCATCCAAAATGTTCTGGTGTTGCTAAATGAGGAGTACAGAGAGAAGTGCTTGGTTCCCACAGTGGCATTCAGTGGTAGTAAAACTCTTCTATAGGGATGTATGAGTGCTGAAGGTGTGAGGGAGTTGTACTGTATCAACGCTGTCATGAATTCACACACCACTGTGTGATGTAATACAAAAACCTGAAACTGAAGATGCTTCCCTCTTCTCATTCCCTGCATTGTTGGGCATTTTTTTAACATGACAATGAAGATATTCGTTCTCCTGAGTTGAAAATCCTTCAGTGGACATGTATTTCACTCAATCTTAACACTCTTGAGCTGCTGTGAGAGATTCTGTAGAGACGAGCTGAGCAACACTCCCCATTAAAGACCAGGGCATTTAAGGAGGTCGTCCTCCAGGAGTTAAACAGCACAGCTAATTTGTCATGAACTTGTACACTCAGTGCCAAGAACTGTCAGAGCAGTGTACTTAGAGTTATGGAGGACATATTAAGTTCTAGAACAGTGATCCACTTTCCTGCAGAGTTTAGCTCTACCCTAATCAAACACACCTGAGTTTGCTAATCAATGTCTTCAGGATCATTAGAAAATCACAGGTAGGTTTGTTTGATTATAGGGTTGGAGCTAAACTGTGCAGGAAAGTGGATCTCGCACGCCAGATTTGAGGATCACTGTTCTAGAATATTACACTTGGTTGAATTAAATCTAGGTTGTACTCAATTCTGCAATCCTTCATTTAAACAAAAACTGGGTTGTTCAAAAAAGTCTCTTATTTTACAGATATTAATGGCATGTATTTCTCTGTTTTTATTAAGAATATGTTTAATACATTTCAATTTTGCCATCTTTCTGTGAATTATATTAGTGATCATTAAGAAAATCATCAAGAAAACATCTTTTATATTTAATCAGAGGGGGTGTACTCATTTATGCTGTGCACTGTATGTATATATACATATATAATTGTTGCTTTTTATAATTGTTCTTTTACACACATGCATATATGTGACCCTGGACCACAAAATCAGTCATAAGGGTCATTTTTTATAAATTGAGATTTACACATAATGAATAGATACGCTTTCCATTGATGTATGGTTTGTTAGGATAGGACAATATTTGGCCGAGATACAACTATTTGAAAATCAAAATACTGAGATTATTTGGGTTTGAGACTTTAGTCTTTGCAACTTTAGGGATCTTATCTATTCACAAACAGCTTGTAACAGTCCAAAGAGAAAGGAAAACTTGAAATCGCATCATTTGACCCCTTTAAAGTTGTCCAAATTAAGTTCTTAGCTATGTATATTACTAATCAAAAATTAAGTTTTGATATATTTACAGTAAGAAATTTACAAAATATCATGGAACATGATCTTTACTTAATATCCTAATGATTTTTGGAATAAAAGAAAAATTGATTATTGTGACCCATACAATGTTGTTTTTTTTTACTATTGCTAAAAATATACCCAAGCGACTTAAGACTATGTTGTATCTAATTATTGATATATAAATGATACATTTTTTTAATGTTAAAATTTTTTGTTTTAATTTTTGCTGTTTCATAAAGGTTTGTGTTTAATAATTGTTTTACTGTTTAAATTTTTTAACAGGGTTTTTATTTTTTAAAGATTCGATACTTTTACTAGATGGATTTGACTGAAAATTTGTGGCCTTCAAATGAAATTCTTCAGCATTAGAATTGAAATAAACTGGTCACAAATTACCTTTGTCGTCGTTCGTTGGAGGAGATCTGAATTACCACATTGATTACCAGAGAAATCACGTTTTCACTTTTCAAGACTTCATGATTTGTTTTAGGGTTATCAGTGTTGCCACACCACATCCATTTATGTGGTTACTCGATGGGTCAAAATCCAAATTATCAACTATGATCAGTTGTTAGACCTTTCTCTGCTTCTTGCCAGTGTCTGCCAGACAGAAACACTTGTTGAGTCATACCGTACGATCTAGTATTGCTCATGTAACACTGTTATTTTTTGTATGGTTAAACTTTAGAATTTGGAAACTTCTTGAATCAAATCTTTTTTTTTTCTTTTTTTTTTGTATTTGAGACTTCATGTATCATAACCAAAGGTCAATACTCTCTATACGAAATATGCAGCTGTACAGCTGAGAAACCACAGTCTTTCTACACAATTACGCTAATATAGACAACACTACGAAAGGACTAAATATTGTTGTGTATCTGCAAGACTTTTAATTGAAATCAGTCATTAGATCAAGCAAGTTTCAGTAGCCTTTAAATGTTCCTGATATTTTTAAAAGTACAGTCTGCAGTACTTTATGGCAGGATTCATTTAAATGACTTAATATCAAACATTTCTTTCATTTTGTATTAGACAATAATACTGTTTTGTCTGTGACTTGAACACTTTGTTTACAGGACAGATAGCAGCTTAGATTGACGATATGCTGGCCTCATTTTTACATAAACTCATTTGCTAGAGGCGACAGGAAGTGGGTTGTAATAGGTTACCACTTGTTTTTGTTTTTTAGATTGAAGGTACATGCTGAGAGAGGACTTTTTCATTTCATATTTACCTGCACTTCTTGCGAATAGTCTGTAAGCAATGCCTGAAAATCTAAAAGAGAAAGAAACGTGGCAAAAAAATTTTTAGTAATGTATTAAAATATTAACAATAATAATCAATAATAATGATTATTATCACTATAAAAACTTTCATGCATTAAACTGAATCAACTTTAACCTCTAATATCTGCTAAATAAATATTACAGTGTTTTGTTGTCGTTATATTCTTTATTTCATTTTGTAACATGAGGAAGTAAGCATGTCTCCTTTTTTCAGGCATGAGTTTCATTCCAACTACCAAAATGTTCACAACGTTTTGTTTCACTTAAACCCACAACCTCTGTCTGCTCTTGGTTTGACCTAAATAAAGTGCTGACTGTTCTCCTTTAAGATGTAAAACTTGATGTAACTGCTATTACAGTTACGTATGGTTAAGAGTGGTGGTCCTCAAGTGGTGGGTGGTAATCCAAAAACGTGTCACGGGGTTTGTTCAAATCCAGTTGCAGACAGCAGCAAGAAAACGGATTGATTGATTAATTAATCATATCATATGAGGACACCAAAACGCTTCCTTTTGTTGCTGACGTCAAAGGTCACATTGAATCAAATTACAGTATTTTGTCGCGAATCTATCCTCTCTTGGTTATTTTCAAAACCAAGTGAGGATACATTTCAAATATTTCATATTTGATTGTAAGGACTATTTTTGTTACTTTTGTATGCTAAACACTTTTGATTCTGTGTTGGGTTACCACTCTGAAGTCCAAAATGAAAGTATGGGTTCTGCTGAAGTTGACAGTTCTACTGTCAAAGTTCCTTGACACTTGTACTTTTTTTTTCTTCCGACCAACTGCCATACGTGCATGGGTTAGGCTACAATGCACTTGCATTATATGGACTTTTTCTTAAAAATATTTGTTTATCTGAAGAAGTCAGAAAGTCATACATCTGGGATGTCATGCCAGTGAGTAGCCTAAGGGAAATGGGCTATTGGTAATTTTTTGGTGATATTACACTCCAGTAGGCTACTACATAATGTACCCAGTCACTACTGTGTTACTGATTCTGCAACAGAAACTACTCAAAGGATAAACATATTCTGTATATTATATACTTGTGTATTTTCTATAGTGAGCAATTCATGTATATCATGAGAATACTGTGCATTACATGTATACTGTGCAGTTTGAGGATTCTTGTCTTTCCTGTCACAACATAACCACATCCAAGACTTTCACTCTCAAGTGTATGCTGTATAGTGACAATAATGTCAGTTGAATTGAATTAATTATTTGAGTCATCATATTTTCAATTACATAGCCTACATTCAACTTGTTTTGTAAAAGTCACAATTGGTAATTGTTAAAAATGTATTTCCTATTTTAAATATTGGATTATAACGTTCAGCTAAATAAAAGTATCTTCAAGATAAAAACAAGTGCCAACAAAAACATTCTTTGTGTAAAATATATCATCTAATACCCTTAAAAGTGTATAAGCTACCATCTGACGGCAAGCCACATGATTGTGATAGCCATATTTTGAATTCTTCATAATTACGTGAGAATTGTGATGGTCTAAGTGCATATGCTAACAATGGGTAGTGTGTCAGCCAGGCTTGCCAACTTTGATTACATGGTTGGAGTAAGAATTTTATGATGAGTGAATATATTAGACACATGTATGATACTATTGTCTTTCATTTGTAACATCACAACCTAATCAGACCCTACAATCAGGCCCGTAACTAGCTATGAGGCCACCGAAGTCCGGACCTCGGTAAAAATGTTCTTGTTAAAAAATAAAATGTGTTCTTTGAATGACTAATTTGCTGTTAAACTCCTCATATGAATGCCTGCATGACATGTATAACTCAGTTTAGACAGTTTGCAAGAATGTTTAGCGTCCCTGGTATTTTATTAGTTATTTTTTTAATGCTTTATTAATTCAGTGCCACAAGAACATGAGGTATTACATATTCACATGATCAAATTAACATTATTAGCTGCCAGAGAAAAAAAAAGGAAGAAAATTACATAAAGTTCAATGCTTTCAGAGCATTACATGTTTTCAGTGCTTTTTTGTTTGTTCTAAGAGATTTATATAATTTAAAGTCATTTATAAAATGTGCAAAATTTGGTTTACATTGAGCCCACTTCTTCTTATGAATATGGAATTGTCCTAGCGTCCCTGGTATGAAAATGATCGCTGCGAGACGCTGATGGAGTGAACGAGGCTTGAGAGGAGATTGAGGTCTCTGCAGAGCAAAAGTGGGCAGGGTAAATAACTGCAGGGTGTTTCTCAATCATGCAATCAAGATGATCCTCCTTACCCGACCCCACCCTTACACTTACCTTCACTATCACGTCAGCCAATCAGATAACATGGTCTAAAACCACCCCGATCTGGTAACTCCCATTACCTTCCTGCAGAGATCTATACTTGCTTGGGAGAGTTGTGAGTGAGGGCGCGGCCGCAGCATCCGTGTTGCCAGATCCAGCGTTTTTTGGACTTGTCTTTTCCACTTAATTTAACACTTAAGAAAGTTAATAAAGTAGGAGGTTTCAGTTTAGAGTCAGCGATATATTTGTCTTATCTTATTTGCAAAAGATTGGAAATCATTTTGGTTTATTTTTATTTATTTTTAGTTTTGTTTGTTTTAATATCAATATCTGGCAACACTGCATCGCCAGCACTTAAACTGAAAGCAATCAAAAAAGCCCATGGACAGGTTTTTTTTGCTGACAGGATACGACATTCGGTAAGGGACACACAAAAAGTATTATGATATTATCTGTCATAAACGTTATCAACGCTGTCAAAAACAGTAGCATTTAACACTAGTACACACAGATCCTTAGAACAAGTAGGTTACAGAATGAAATGAAATACGCAAAAACTAGCCATGAAGAAGTCTATGCCATGTCGTTCAGTATAGTTAAATTATCACAAATCATGCTATAAACTTTCTTAAGAGCACTAGACAAAGTTATTGTAGTTATGTATTGTTGCAATGTAAATCCCTTTCATGCATATATTATGGAAAACAGTATCTAGATTTTTTTATGATTATTTTTATTACTTTAATATGATGCTAAAATTGAAATCCATTTTCATTTTTACAAAATTCATTTTTATTTAAACATTATTTAAATGTCCACGTATGTGGACACCATGCAACAAAGGCGTAAAATGGGACATAAAGCCACAGCTGACAATATGGAATATTGTGTTTTTTTAATTGGCATGTTATGCTATTTATATCAGCTCAGTTATTAAAAACAATAATATTACAATATAATAACAATAAAACTCTCTGCATCACTGTCTGTCTCAGAGCTGCTCTTTGCTGGCACATACTCATCACTGCTGTCACTGTCACTTCCACTGTCCTCTGGGATATTCTCTATTATTCTGTACTGACTCCTTGACCTATGCTGTCCCTGTTTGGAAGGCAAAATGCAGTCTCCATATGTATGTGTAAAGTTGCCATTTAATGCTGTAATATGGCATTTTAAATGGTTATTTATGTTGATATATTTGTTAAATGTCTGTTTTATTACAATATATGTAAATTCATAACATCTTTGAAAAAATAGAATAGATATACTAGCAGGTTACAGACTTTATGCAATCTGACTCCACTGTTGCATGACCTCCACATACGTGGACAGTTGGTTTTTGGTGAATACAAACTACATTTTACTCTAAATTTTAGTTTATAAAATACTAGCATATTCAACATACTTTAATGTACATACTAATATTTTTTTCCCTCAATTGACCTCCTTGTATAAAAGTTTTTCACAGATATGCCTGGGGCATTTATCACATGGCTATCCGCTGTCAGCCATCTTGGATTAATGATGTCATCAAGCAATGAATATTTGGAATGCAAGATTGTAGCCACTGTTACAATATTGCTGTCAATCTACTGACACTGCTCTCAAGTGGTTTGGAGAAAATTACCATGATAAATGAACCCTAAATGGAGTTAAAATAACTGTCCTCATTTAGCATTATCAGGAACAAACAAATATTCTCCCAGAGCACTGTATATTATTATATTATATTAGGCTATAATATATAGGACATCCCTAGGCGTTTGATCTCTCACGCAGACAAATAGACTAATGCTCCTGAGAGCTTAAGTAGGCCTATAAGTTAAATGCAGATTAAAAAAATAACACTCCTATCTTTATATCTCTCTAATGAGATATGAATCCGCTTAAAGCAGATTCTCTTCTCACTCACACTTGTAAACAACAAAACACTGACGAATCTACTCCAGATCAAGAAGCTGTCAATCAAAAACTCGCCAGCCAATAAGAACCCACCGCTGCCCCCACAAACGATTTGTGACAGAATGGCGAACGAAAACTCAGGGAGCGTAAACAAACACTTCAGAAGCGTAAATGAAAATTCTGACAGCGCATATGTAAGTAGAGATGAGGAAAACAGTTAGTGAAGCATGCAGTGTATTTAAAGGGGTCATATGATGTTATTTCAATTTTTCCTTTCTCTTTGGAGTGTTACAAGCTCTTGGTGCATAAAGAAGATCTGTAAAGTTGCAAAGACTAAAGTCTCAAATCCAAAGAGATATTCTTTATAAAAGTTCAGAGTCAGCCACGCCTACCTAAAACGGCTCGTTCTAACACGCCCCCACATATCTACCTCACTATGTGGGAAGATTTGCATAACGCCGCCCAAATGTTCACGCAAAAAAAGAAGGCGTAACTTTTATTCTCACTGTAGTATTGTTGCCCCCGCTGCCATGTCGTGAAGGCGCTGTGTGTTTCGTTGTGAAAGCGAAACTACTTTGTTTGGTCTTCCAAAAGAGGACGATATCTGCTTCGTCATGCCTGGAGCTGATCCGTGCTGGTCGCTGAGGAAATACTACAACTTCGCTCTGTGGATCACTGGATCAGCTTTCACCGTGGTCGAAGCGGAGTACAGTCCAAGGTCGTCACATGTGGTTGCTCCAGGCATCACAATATGGTAAGGGACATAACATTTCTGTCACACGCTTGAGGAATTCGGCCAATCACAACGCACTGGATAGCTGGCCAATCAGAGCACACCTCGCTTTTTCAGACTGATGAGCTTTGTAAAAATCGACACGTTTCAGAAAGACGGGGCATAGAGGAGAAACAATAATGTACAGTATGTGGAAAATAATGTGTTTTTTGAACCTTAAACCGCATAAACACATTTCATTACACCAAATACACAAAATAATGTTCTTTTTAGCAGCATCATATGACCCCTTTAAATACGAAATCAAAATTTGGCATGCTATGTGTTTTAGTTTCAAGACATTTTATTAATTTTCAGTTTAGATTTTCAGTAGTTTCTTGAGAAGTTGCTTCCAAAATTAAAGGCACAAATCTGATTCAATTAAAGGGGTGGAGCTAAGACACGTGAAAAGGAAGCAATGAAAGGAAACACAAATAAGAAATGACAAGCACCCTCTCTGTGTTTCTACCGCTCTCTCTCTCTCTTCCTCTCACCTCTGAAAGTACCACTGTGAACTGTCACTCGTCAGTAAACCGTGTGTGAGTAATGAAGACGTGAGTGATCTAGGCCTGTACTGCTGGATAAGAGATGGCGGGTGTTTTATGGATGCTCCTTGTTGTTTCCTGTCCTTTGGTTCTGTCAGAGAGTGGAGATTTTGGTGAGTACTCTGAGAAATGAGACTAAATAATAAACTGAGAATCCATAGATTATTATTATTTTCACTTTTTAAAATAAGTTTTCAATGGGAGTGGTAATTTTAGTTGTTCAGTCTTTACTAAAATCACTGGCAAGTATTCCTGCATAATGACTGTAAATGTTGCTAGATTGTATGCAGTCATATATGATTATGATCATAAAGAGTTATACGCCTTTGGGGGTAAATTCACGTGAAACTATCATTTAGGCTAGTTTTCATT
Organism: Sinocyclocheilus grahami; assembly: GCF_001515645.1. NCBI lineage: Eukaryota > Metazoa > Chordata > Actinopteri > Cypriniformes > Cyprinidae > Sinocyclocheilus > Sinocyclocheilus grahami. The sequence continues at coordinate 450,558 of NW_015505523.1, read as the reverse complement.
GAAGCACACTAACATAAGGTGTTGACTAGAAAAATGGCATTTTGTTTTTCTCCTCTTGGTTCCTTTTAGATTTGTTAGATGATGTGACCTGCAGGTCTACTATGACCGTCAGTCAAAGTAACCTCATCTGCTCGCTCGACGAATCCCCTGAGGAGGTCAAATTCATGACACTCTGGTATTTCATTAGACATATTACTGTAAATTGATGTAGAATATCTGTCAGTAACTCAATCTTTGCTTAAAGCACTAATGTTGAATAAAATGGAAATAAGAGTTTTTGTTTGTTTTTCTCCTATTTAGCAAAATGGAAGGTTTGGAAAAAAAGTGTACAAATGCTACTAAAAGACCACAAGACTTTATTTTTGAGAATTTGATTGTTACGGCAAAATATGAGCTACGCATAGGAAATGAGGTTATTGAAAAAGACATCGACCTGTCAAAAATGGGCAAGTCTTATCTATCTATCTATCTGTCTGTCTGTCTGTCTGTCTGTCTTGTCTGCTGTCTGTCTGTCTGTCTGTGTCTTGTCTGCTGTCTGTCTGTCTGTGTCTTGTCTGCTGTCTGTCTGTCTGTCTGTGTGTCTATCTAATCTGTCTTTGTCTTTACAGTCAAAATCCCAGCTCCTGAAATGAAGCTTGCCACTTACATGGAAGACACAGAAGAAGTTTTCATATGGTTTGAACACATTCATGAATATGTTAAAAACCCTGAATTCCAATTGGAAATCTGGAGGGACAAAATTGCAGACAAGGTGTTTCTCACAACAATTTGTTGGTTTGACTTGACCTTAAAAAAAAGTCAATTTTGAGTTCTTTTAACAAATAAACAACACCTATGTTTTCTTTCTCCACAGCCCATCAGACCCACTATAAAATATAGGAACTACAGTATCAGCAGGGACAGACTTGTTGGAGATGGTGTTTACTACACACGTGTTAGAGCAAAACCGTGGGACTTTTTTGCTGGCGACTGGAGTGAGTGGAGTTCAAATGCAACTTTCACTATAACAAGTGAGTGGATCTGACTGGAGATCAGATGTCTGTTACATGAGAAAATACTACTATGTTTAGTATGATAAACACTCCTTTTTGTACTCATTATTGGGTAGGAGAAGAATCAAATAGCTTTAGCATTAAGAAAATGTATAAAAAAGCATTTTAACTGTTATTAATCATGTCTGATAAATTGTGATGCTATAAACGATGACACAGGTTCTACAGTTCCTACCACAGAAAATAATTTTTCAAAGGTTGGTTTCATCATCACCTTCTTTGTCATTCTGATGCTCATCATCGGATTGGGGACCTTGCGATGGAGAGCGCAGTGAGTTTTTTTACCTCATTTAAAAAAAAAAACACACAAAAAGCTATTTTATTATTTTCTAACAATGTAATGTAATAATGTTTTCTAATCCAGCATAAAAGACTACATTACACCAAACATCCCACACCCGAAGGCAACTCTTGCACAAATGCAAAGGGTAATTCAATTTCTCATGCGTCTGGTTGCTTCTTTGACGTTCTGCCAGATTAAACCTGAGACTCAGCATCTTCATACAGACTGTTTTTATGTTTTCAGGGCCTTCCTTTCACTTTCAGTCCTGAGATATTCAGTGACGTCTTCATACACCGTGTGGATTACGTTGATGAAAAGCCATCTTCTACTGAGCTTCAGGACGGTCTGGATGAGTGCCGCTACAGTCAAGCCAGTTCCTCAAGATCATCAGTGATTGAAATGGACATGAAAGCTGATGGATGTCTTCCAAGAGAGCAGTCCCACCTTAAAATTAGACTGTTAGATGAATCAGATTTGTTGAAAGAAAGCGAACATGGCAGCTCTCAGAGCGTAACGGCAGCTCAACGAGAATGTAAAGACGAAGCCTATGTCACTATGTCCAGTCTCTTCAAAACGCAATGAAGAGACGGTCTCAAGTCAGTTCCAGTTCACTGTTGATTTTACAGACCCTTGGTTTGTATGTGATAAAGAGTTAACTGAGATTTTATGATGCATTTAATAAGCCAATAAGCCTGTTACATATATAAGAGGCACTTTAACACATCACTAGTCATGTCCGGTCTGTAGCTCTGATGCTAACCAAGTTTGTACATATAGCAGTCATCCACAGGTTTCATTTTCAACCAAGCATCGTGCACAGCTGTGGTCTCCATTTTGGTAGCCAGTTTCCTTCTGAATGTTTCAGAAACACAGGCATTAAGAGTGATAAGAAATAGAGAACTCCACATTTCTGAAGTCATCACACATATACTCAGACCTCATGTAACTGCTGCTAGCCTCAGTATCCTCTGCCAGACATTTACCTATGCATATTTTCATCCATAAATATGGCTGAGTAAAGCTGAGAGGTTTATGTTCTGTTAACCTCGCGCACAACTTTCAAACCTAATACATACAGTTCAAGTGGCACTTTTTCAATTATCAGAGGATTTATTTATAATGATCAGAAAAAAATATTTTCTGTGTATATTAAAAAAAACAACCGCTTGTAATGCTAACTTTGTAATGCAATTCAGTTGTAGCCTATATATATAGTAATCTATATTAAAACAGATGTGTAATAAAGGAATGTATAAAAAAAACCATCAGTCCATATAACTGTATGAATATATTTTCACATTTCATATAAATCATCTGAAGAGACTTTTAATTTTTATAACATTATTAAACATTTCTTAAATGAGTCACATTTTGTAAACTGGCATCATCCGTAACATGCATAAATAAATCAGAATTACAAGACTTTCATGTATCACATATACAGTAGGGAAAATATTTATTTGATCCCCTGCTGATTTTGTAAGTTTGCCCACTAACTAAGAAATGAAAGGTCTGTAATTTATATGGTAGGTTTATTTTAACGGATAGAGAGAGAATATAAACCAAAAAATCCAGAAAAACACAATATAAATGTTAGAAATTGATTTGCATTTCAGTGAGTGAAATATGTATTTGATCCCCTACCAACCAGCAAGAATTCTGTATAAGACACCTGTCCACACAATCTGTATCTTCCATTCCAACCTCTCCCACCACCATGGGCAAGACCAAAGAGCTGTCAAAGGATGTCAGAGACAAGATTGCAGATCTGCACAAGGCTTGAATGGGCTACAAGACCATCAGCAAGAAGCTTGGTGAGAAGGAGACAACTGTTGGTGCAATTATTCGGAAATGGAAGAAATCCAAACCAACCATCAATCGGCCTCGGTCTGGAGCGCCGTGCAACATCTCGCCTCATGGGGTAAGGATGATCATGAGAAAGGTGAGGGATCAGCCCTGAACTACACGGGAGGAGCTTGTTAATGATCTTAAGGCAGTTGGGACCACAGTCACCAAGCAAACCATTGGTAACACACTACGCTGCAATGGACTAAAATCCTGCAGCGCCCACAAGGTCCCCCTGCTCAAGAAGGCACATGTACAGGCCCGTTTAAAGTTTGCCAATGAACATCTAAATGATTCAGAGAATGCTTGGGAGAAAGTGCTGTGGTCACATGAGACCAAAATTTAGCTCTTTGGCATTAACTCGACTCACCGTGTTTGGAGGGAGAGAAATGCTGACTCCAAGAACACCATCCCTACAGTCAAGCACGGAGGTGGAAACATTATGCTTTGGGGCTGTTTTTCTGCTAAGGGTACAAGACGACTTCACCGCATTGAGGGGCAAATGGACATGTACTGTAAAAATCTTGGACGAGAGCCTCCTTCCTTCAGCCAGAACACTGAAGATGGGTCATGGATGGG
>NW_015505523.1:442313-446762 GCF_001515645.1 Sinocyclocheilus grahami | reverse complement strand
AGAAAATCTGTGGAGGGAGCTGAAACTTCGAGTTGCCAAACAAAAGCCAAGAAACCTTAAGGATTTAGAGATGATCTGTAAAGAGGAGTGGATCAAAATCCCTCCTGAGATGTGTGTAAACCTGGTGACCAACAACAAAAAACATCTTACCTCTGTACTTGCCAACAAGGGTTTCTGCACCAAGTACTAAGTCATGTTTTGCTTGGGGATCAAATACTTATTTCACTCACTGAAATGCAAATCAATTTCTAACTCTATATATAATGTGTTTTTTCTGGATTTTTTGGTTGGTATTCTGTCTCTATACGTTAAAATAAACCTACCTTAAAAATGACAGACCCTTAATTTCTTTGTAAGAGGGCAAACTTACAAAATCAGCAGGGGATCAAATAAATGTTTTCCCTACTGTATACACACTGGTTTCAGCACAAATATGATGCAGCGATTTACCCTAAAAATCAGTTACCACTGACAAAGCTCACATTTTACACACAATTTAGGCTTCTACAGTACTTCTATCATTTGATTTTCCAGATTCATTATTAATATCCCTAAAACACTTTTCAGTTGTGTCAGGTTATCAACTTGCTTTGATTTCACAAGCATTATCAATTTGTTTAAAAGCATAACCCCTCATAAATTCCATGCATTTTTCATCATTAAAATAAAATATACATCATTGTCAATAGAAGCACTGACTCCACTGTAATAGTTCCAGAATTCATCCCTTGTCACCTGTAAATGGAAAAGAGAAAATAATGTTATAAAACAAACTGGTAGCCCTTTCAGAGACCCTCATCACCAAAACCACAAAGCAAAAGGATCATCCCAACCCGGAAAGAAAGAGAACAATTTTGGAGTGAATTAATAACAAACATAATTTGTATTTGAATTTTTGAGTGTTTCTCACAGAAATCCGAACAGGTGCAAAGACAGCTTTCAATAGCCAAATAAAGAGGATGCATACAATCATAAGACTCAGGCAACAATACCACACCACCTGCATTTGTTAGATGGTGTGGCTGATTCTGGAATAAAACAATACATTGACTAGTGCAGCTGCTTGACTTCAGTGAGAAACACTGTGTGCAATAAATAATTGGTTGATTTTTTTGATCATGTGTGGTAGATTCCCAAAACCCCAAAGTTAATAGTTGTTAGACACCAAAGGTAAACTTGCCACATTATTTTAGACTCAACCCTGTCAAAACTCTGCCAGTTGCTTTTAAGCTCTCATGTGCTCAAAATGTGTGTATATTTTTTATATATATATATATATATATATATATATATATATATATATATATATATTAAAGTTTACAATAAAATCTATTATGAAATGTTTGACAGAGTCATGAAAGGGACAAGACATACTTTTGCTGAAGGTTGACCGTCTTTGTTCTTTACCCAAAAATAGATGTTTAGTCAAGCTTCCATGCATTTTTCATCATTAATATAAAGTAGATATCTGTGTCAATGGATGCGCTCACTCCGGAGTAGTAGTTCAAAAACTCCTCTTTTGTGACCTGATGTGTGAAGACATAGCATCATCAAAGAGAACACTGCAGAAAATGACTTGTAATGATGCCATCGGGGGAACATTGTGATTGTGAATGCTTAAAACCAAAGATCTCGTTCAGTCTGTGTACTCTTAATACACTGTTATGCTTGATACGGTATGTTTTAGATAAAAAAAGAATGTTTTTCAGCATCTTCATACCTTCCCATCCTTGTCATCCGGAGAGTCAAAGCTGTCCAGGAATTTGCGGAATACTTGGTCTTCGGTCCACTCACCGTTTCGGTATTTGGGGTGATGTTTGACATTGTATACTCCTCTCAGATCCTCGATTGTAATCACACCATCTCCGGTCTTATCTAGCTTTTTGAATGCCTGTAGCACCACCTCCTTTCTGGCATTAGACATAGGTGGCTGCAATCACATGAATGAAAATAACAGCATGAGCACTAAACTGGCCTCAGCCTGAACTGGTCTAAAGGAAACACAACACCATTTAAGTGTGTTTACCCTCAGAGTGATAAGAAACTCATCAAAATCAATTAATCCACTGCCGTCCTTGTCAAATTGTTGAAAAAGGTTCATAGCCTCTTCTTTCTCAATGAGCACACCATAATCACTCAGGCCTTTCAGAAACTCTTTCATGTCCAGTGTGCGACTGTTATCATCATCCATGATCCTAAAAGTCCTGAGAACATCAGACTGTAGTCAAATATCTGCACTTCAGTCTATATAAAGCAACACATATAATGCATACTGTACCTGCCCAGTCCCTTGATTCCTGCAGACCCTCGTGCCAAACACTGTAGCCTCAGACGCTCAATGGGGTCTGAACAATTCGCCAGCTGCTTCTTGGCACTGATTGCCATCTCTCGGTCATGCCGCGATGTACCTGCCATCCTACACCTATCTGATCTGAAGGTGACAAGAGTGATTGTTAGGCTTTTATCTGTTTATTTGGCAACACTTAAAAATAAAGGTTCTTTATTGGCAGCCGTGGTTCCATAAAGAACCTTTAACATCCATGGAACCTTTCCATTGCACAAAAGGTTCTGTAAAGTAGAAAAAGCTTATTTACAATTTTTAAATGTTTTTCACTCTTTTAAAAACTGTTTACTGCAAGGTTCTTTAGGTAGGAAACCAAAATTGGTTCTCCTGTATGGAACGATTACGAAACCCTCTGTTGTGTAGTTGATGCATAATGTGTTTAAGGAAATTATTAAATTTATATGAACATGTAATGAAAGTGTATAATCATAGGTCCTTTAACTGGTTGCCATACCTTTGAAGTTTTCACCTTTTTCTTTCACTAGCTCATTTTTAAATGAAATGGTGTGACAAAATGAATTCTAAAATTACTCCGTGTAGTCTCTATGAATATGAGCTCATAAAAACGGCATGCATTGTAATTATAATATATTATAGTAATTCAACTTTAATACACAGGTATTAGCTATGAGCTATGACTGAGTAATTCTAATCGTGGACTACTGACTATGGAGTAAGGAAACAGCATGCTCTTAAATTGCTGTAATTCAGCAACCAGCACATGACGCCACAGTATAAAGGCTTTATTTATCCGTAATAATCTATTCGCTGTATACTCACGGTGAGAAGTGAAACAAAACGATGATTAATGAGTTGAAACCACCTGGATTTCCTGAACGCTGCTTTGCTCTTTCCTGTTTTAGCGTTCGGTGTTTCCATAGCGACGAGCTCTTGTATTTGATTGGTCATCCTCGCTGCAGGTGCTTGATTCGGCGATTAGAACGCGATGTTCGACTTTCCGCTGTTGTTCAAGTTTACTGGTTGTTGTTTAACAGCCAGACGGTGCAAAAACAACAGCTAAACAGAATTTTGAATATGAAACAAACAACTGCGAGCATGACTACTGTTGATTTCTCCATTGTTCGAGGATGTTTGTGTAAGTAAATTACCTTCACGAGACAAACACAACAGAACGTTCCTGAGAGGTAATGAGACCATAGATACAATATTAACGAACAGAAGTAAATACGATTTAATCAATCATTTATTAATAATTGCAAGATTACATATGTGTCTATTTGGAATGTAAGTTACCACAATTCAAATATACAAATCAACCGATTCCAGCATTAGATTCCAGTTGGCCTTCATCAATACACTAACGTTACTTGAGGACTGACCATATCAAAAGGACTACACCTCATTGGCAACAAAATCTTCATAAATACACAGTAGATATGAATAATTATCAGCAAACAAAAAGGTATGAACCAAAAACACAAAACAAGGCCATTCTTATTTAAACTTGAAGAGATAAAATTGCTATGAAAATACATTAATTCAAGATGAAAACATAATGCTTAGCATTTGTGTAGAGAATAGACATACTATGTTTGTAGTGAGATATACAGCTACTGCAATTCCTGTGAGAAACAAGCCTCAGCATATTCAGTAGAATACCATGCAAAGATATGCTTGATGACTCTGTGTACAATGAGAATTGTATGTATTAAAAAACACAGTGCACTTGCCATGCACTCACTAGCCTTGTTTTAGAAGCTTGTTATGTAGTTGCTAACCAGATTCCTTCAAGACATTCATATACTGACGGTCTGTTTTCTATAAGAAAACTGTGCTTGTGATAAAGATGCTTATAAGTCTGGAAAACCAGCACATAAGTACTTTTTGTAATCCATTTAATCTGACACAATAGAATGTGTCCTTAAAGCTATTTTAACAGCCTTGCCTATTCTGAATAAGTGACATACATGCCAGTGCAAATAAAAAGTCAGACATCCATCCACAAGACTAGAGCTAAAATAATGTAACAAATATAACTTCATTATAAAAAAGTTAGTAACGGCCATCTGAAACAAGCAAAGAATGTGTCCAAAAGATATAAATAACAGTTTATGCACACACACATATACATACATATATATATA
>NW_015505523.1:362253-442277 GCF_001515645.1 Sinocyclocheilus grahami | reverse complement strand
ACATATGTGTATGTATACACTTTTTTTTTTTTGCCTCCCACATGAACTACTGGAAAGCCATTACAATTTGAAAGGTTAAATATGAGTGTTATTTTAACTGCATATTTCTAAACCCTCAATCCTAAAAACAATCTCACTGGCTCTATATTGAATTACATGTAAAAAAAAAAAAACATTTTTTAAACAAAAAAAACAACTGCACAATATTCTGTAAGACAACCTAAATCTTCTAGACCCATAAAATCTTTATTCACAATAACAACTAACACAAATTGGCCACATTGATGTCAGTTCATATTTACTTGACTGATGTAAACACTCAGGTACATTACCTGATACCTATCAGCAGTAAATGATGAGAAACAGTATGTTGATCTAAATCTTCCCCATCTGTAGTACCTTTTATGACTCAGTGCTTGACTGTTCAGCATTAACTTTGACTTATTTCTTGAAGGAACTGTGAGCTGAAGAGACATTTCCCATTTGTCTCAAGTAGCAGTCTGAATGCCTGGCACTTCAAAACAAGTGCATTTTTCTATGTGTCTGTGTGTTTATCAGGACGCATGCAGATGAATACACTGCATTACAGGATACAGGAAGTCGAAGATGTTTAATGATAGGGACAGACCAAACCTGTAGAGATGAGTGTTTTAGAGGTAAAATTCAGCTTATTTTCTCACGACAGTGTTTTTGACCAAAGTGAGAAACATCAAACATCATCAAAGATTCGGCTTCGAGAAGAAGACATTGAGAGGTACCTTCCACCGGCATGTCTGTGGGGGAAGGAAACAAAAGAGTGAGTGCATGCAGTGCAGGGAAAAAAAAACCTCATGACAATAGAGTGATGCGGGGAAGATGATTTTTGAAACGAGTTAGCAATTTAGCACTTCTGGTTTCATCATCCTGAAGCACTGGGTTTTTTGTTAAATGCCTGTAATAATTCTGTGGTTAACACAAGTTCAAGAATTTTTTTAATTGTATTATATGTGACCCTGGACCACAAAACCAGTCATAATGGTCAATTTTTTTAAATTGAGATTTATACATCATCTGAAATGATTTGTTACAGCTGAATACATAAGCTTTCCATTGATGTATGGTTTGTTAGGATAGGACAATATTTGGCCGAGATGCAACTATTTGAATATCTGGAATCTGAGGATGCAAAAAATCTAAATATTGAGAAAAGCACCTTTTAAAGTTGTCCAAATTAAGTTCTTAGCAATGCATGTTACTAATCAAAAAGTTAAGTTTTGATATATTTACGGTAGGAAATTTGGAAAATATCTTCACGGAACATGATCTTTACTTAATATCCTAATGATTTTTGGCATAAAAGAAAAATCGATAATTTTGACCCATTCAATGTATTGTTGGCTATTGCTACAAATATACCTGTGCTACTTATGACTGGTTTTGTGGTCCAGGGTCACATATGACATAAAAAATCAATAATACATAATTATATTATCATGATGAACAAAACGTGTAAGAATCATAAGCTTTTGATGGTCACATAACTTATTTTCTGCAATAATCCAAAAGCCAATTTGTTGAGGGAACCAGGGTGATGCTAACATTCCTGATGGCCTACAAAAATAATTCATTGCTGCAGCACTCAAAAAACATAAACTAACCTGCCAGGTTCAGATTGCAAAGGGTCATCATTGAGTGTTGCAGCATTAAAGTCCAACGGCTCCGCGTCCTGCAACAACTCAATGCTGTCTCGTCCTGTCTGGCTGCTGCTACGGGTGTACTTGGCCTCTGTGTATAAAAATGAAGGGATAAATATGACTGCTTCTTTGCAAAATTCACTTAATAACAAATACTCTATAGGAAAACTACAGGACACATGTCGTATTGGGCATTAAACATACGCCGGTTTGTGTTTGAATTTAGGGTTTCGCCATAGTTGGTTTCCTTCATCTCAGACATGGACATCTGGTTTCTGGCAGCAATCTCATCTCTTTGTGCAGAACGCTCTCTCCATTCCTGTCATATACGTATAATCATATAACTGTAATATGTATCATTGGAGTAATTATATGTATATATTACTCTGTACTATTTATAACTCACTCTTCGTCTGTTCTCCCCATCTTCTATTCTTTGGCGTTTTCTTCTTTCTATGCAAAAAACAACAACAAAATAAGTCAGATACACGTCCTCGTTTAATACCGGATGGGACCGTGTTAAATGTTAATGTCAGTGTCAGCGGTAACTACCCCACTGACGTATTGAGGTTTTCACCACTGCAGAAAGCAGAGCTGTAGCAATGAGCAAAAGTGATTTCTGTCTGAATCAATATTTATTTCTAGAACACATCTAACCATAGCAACCACAGGAGACAGCTTCACCTTATTTTTATACTACCGGTCAAACGGATAAGCTTGACATTCATTTTTTTCATGGTCTTACAATAGTTTTTGAAATTAGTCCTTTAGATAAGTATAAATTGGGCCTGTGATTAAATTTTTTTACTAAACAAAGAATAACATTTAGTTATATGATACTCTTATATTCTAGTTAATGTATTTAATGTAATAGTATATATATATATATATATATATTTATTTAGTGCTGTCAAACGATTAATCGCATTCAAAATAAGTTTGTTTACATAATGTGTGTATATAGTGTATATTAATGATGTATATATAAATACTAATGCATGCATGTATATATGTTTATATATTAAATATACTTATAAGAATATAAACATACATTTATATTTTCAAAATACATGCATGTGTTTGTATTTATATATACATAATAAATATACATAGTACACATACACATACATATATATATATATATATATATATAGTTTTTTAAATCTACAAATATAAACAACTCACCTCTGCGTAGGAGTTCTCTGCCTTCATCTATGAGGTCAGAGGTCAGTTCGTTTTCTCCCATGAACTGCTGGAAACCCAGGAGGTTCAGGCAACGTGTGCCAAGACTGCACAGAAATCAGTCAGAAACTACAACATGACATTTGACACATAATATCCATCATGAGACTCTTCTGTCTGATGATTTATAGAAAATATTAGACAAACCTGAAGTATGTAGCAATGCAGAGAATGACGATCAGCATGGGGTAATAGATGTAGAAGCCGTTGGCAATGAAGGACAGGACGCGCATAGAACCCATGATCTACAACATAACGTTAATGTTTATTAGTAATTAGAATAGATTTCAAAATAATGCTCTAAACATTTGATCAGCTGTACTATTAGAGTCTCACATATTAAAATAATTCTGTACATTTCAGATAATGCTAAAAACTCACAGAGGTGTATGCCGTCTGCTCCTTTGCTTGGTGGGATATGGCAGAATCCATGTGAATCAGTCCCAGGAAGTTTAGACAAAGCGGGGGTGTCAAGCGGCAAAAAAGCCTAGTAAACAACACAGGCTTTTGTGGTTTATCAGAGAAAAAACTAAGGGTAGAGTTCACTAACAATACAGTTCAGTTTATTTCACTGAATGCTTCTATCTGTGAAACATACATGCCGCTGAACTGCAGGCTGTAAGCGTCGGTTTGGTGGTGTGAGGCCAGGTAGTAGTAGTTGAAGACTCGGATGCGAAACACAGTGGAGTAGACGCAGGTGCAGAGGAAAAAGATGGTAACGAAGCACGCCATCTACAGGACAAATTGACAATGTTAGTTTGTTTCAGATAATGCCACAGGCAAACCTAGATCATACTGTGTCAGTAAGCTCTTAGATTTGGTGTATTGCAGGAGTCGGTAACCTTTTTGACACAGTGAATAAAATAAATGAATTAATCAGAATCAGAATGAGCCTTATTGCCAAGTATGCTTACACATACAAGGAGTCTGTCTTGCTGACAAGCATCCTCGATCACAGATGAAGTGAATAACATGCAATATTTGTCAAATACACAGACGTTTCAGAAACGTTTTCATAAGCAACAGAAACACTTTTTATATACTGCTTGATACAGCGCCATCTGTTCAAGAATAAAGTTAAACAAACATACTATTTAAATACCAATAAAGTGGGGGTATATATGCTTTTATCAGTGTTTTTTTTTGATAAACGTGACTCAACATAACATGGTGACTACAGTAAAAAAGCTTTTACTGTTCTAAAAACACAGATTTGTGAGCAGTATTGGAATTGAAGATGTCAGAAACACATATCATTGTTGTCATGTGGTGAATTTGGCCAATCGTGAAACAGCCGTGTCGTCATTAGCGCTCCTGCAGTCGCTCTAAAAAAGCTGTGCCAGCTGAGTCAGCCGGCTGCTCTCGAAACGTTAGAGTGGTACTTTGATGCCACACGTGACAGTGACGAGGCGTTGGCGAACAAAATTTCTAACCGGCATGCACTGCTTCAAGTCAGCCGCCGATCGGTCTGCGCAGCGCCGCATGAAGTCGAACGCACCTAATGTATAACAGGAGTCATGTGGGACCGCCGAGCAAGATGGCAGCATAGTTATGTAGCTCCGTAGGCCCACCCAATATTTTCAATTTATTCGAGCATATTCACTCCACATTTTTATTAGAACTAACATCCCTGGTGAGGTTAAATATTTATGGAATAAATGAGTGGCTTAGATAGCAGATGTCGACCTCCACATCTAAGTATTTTAAGGGGATTTTGACGAGTCGCATGGCAACGAGACAGACTTCGTCGCCACACGAGTCGCCGTCACCCCTGCTGAAAGATCAAGATTCAAAGATGGAAAACGTATTATTCTAAATAAGTAAGATGAACTCTACATTACAAGGGGTGGCGACAGATGTGTCATCAATCAAAGAGGTTGTTACCGATCTCAAAAATTCGGTGAATGCAATCCAAGAAAGGCTGGATGAAGTGGAGCGCCGCATCTCCAACATGGAAGACGTCACCTCAAAGCTTTGTCGATGACGGCGAATGGCACGATAAACGCCTGGAAGTTATGTGGAATCGAATTGAGGATTTAGAAAACAGGAGCCGCTGCAACAACGTGAGGATGATCTGTCTGAAAGGGGGGCTGGATGCAGGTGGAATGATCAAGTGTGTGTATAAAATCCTATCGGAGGGACTGGGAATTGATCCGAATGGAGAGTTTGAGATTGAGAGGGCGCATTGTGCTCTCACTCCTAGGCCTGATGCTGATCGACCACCTAGAATAGTTTTGATTAGGTTTCTGCGTTCGCCAGCCAGGGAGAAAGTACTACAAGCGGCCAGAGAAAAAGGAATGATCGAATGGGAGGGATGTTGGATTTCCTTCTTTCCCGACATGTCAAGAGAGTTGGCCAGAAGATGGAGAGAATTCACAGCGCTACGGAGGATGCTGAGAAGCGTCAATGTCAAATATACACTGGCATACCCAGCCTCACTCCGCTTCACATGGCAAGGGAAGAATAGGGTGTTTACATCAAGTACGGATGCAGAGCAGTTCATTAAGGAACATTGAGGGGCACCAGAAAAACGGGACCAAATGTTTTTTGCAAGATCGCTGGAGGGGAGTTAATGGGACAGGTGCAGTGGGTGGGAGGAGGAGCTGAATACCTGTGCTGTCTCGGAACAGTTCTGACAGCCAAAGACAGGACTGGATAGCTGATTCGGCACTCCACGGACCTTAATCTCGAAGTGTTTGAGCGAAGACGGTCCTTTCTGTTGTTTCGTGTTCTTATTTTTTGTTGTTGTTAAGTTTGGGGTAGGGGTTAGTTACTTACTACAGAAGGTAGTTTTTGTGTTTGAAAAGTTCAACTGCTGTTTGTTCAACTAATCTGTCATTCCCCAGTAGGGGGCAGTCACCTAACGCATTTGATTTCGCGCACGATTATGTGCAATTCATTTGTTTTATAAATGGGTAGTCACATCAGGTTTATAACATGGAATATTAATGGATGTGGAAGCCCAATTAAAAGAAAAAAGGTCCTGTCATATCACAAACATAAACAAGTAGATGTTGCTTTTGTGCAAGAAAGCCATGTAACAAAGCACTAAAATTCAGACGAGATTGGGTGGGACATGTATTTTATTCATCATTTACGAGCAAACAAAATGGGGTAATGATCCTAATGAATAAGAGGCTTAATGGCATTTTTTAATGTTAACAGAAGCTAAAGACGATACTGGAAGGATTATATGTATAGAAACTCTCATTAATGGAGTTAAAGTGATATTATGTAATGTATATGCCCCCAATAAGGCAGATCCGGGTTTTATTAATAAGACAAGATTCTTGGGGACAAAGAGGGGCAAATAATTTTGGCAGGAGACTTTAATTAGGTTATGGATGGGGTTTTGGATAAGAGCAAATATCAAGAACCTTCTATACCAAGGGATAGGGCTGCCCTTCATATGCCAACAGAGGATTGACTGATATATGGCGATATATATTCAATTTTTAAATTGAATATTGGAAGCACTGATAAGTTGGTGTCTGTATGGGAGGCCTCAAAGGCATATATTAGAGGGAAATTTATTTAGGATATTTGTAAATACAGATTTCAATTACATGATATATACAATAAAAAAGCCGAATATGCATTATTTAGACTAGGTTTTACGAAGGAGGTGAAAAAGCGGGTAAGCTCCTTTCCAGACAATTAAAGCAACAAAACGCTGCTAACATTATTCCGGCCATTAAGAAAGGGAATACTATGGTATCACTGACAAAGGAAATAAATTAGGTTTGTCAGAAGTTCTATAAACAATTATATACATCTTCAGGTAGCTCAGATGACGGAAAACTGATTTTTTTTTTAATAATATTAAGTTACCTAAATTAGATGTCTTGCAAGTTGCAATCAGTCTATAGACATTCCCATTACACAAGAAGAGGTCAAAGCTGCAATAATCTCTATGAAGTCTGGCAAATCTCCGGGGGAAGACGGGCTTCCATCAGAATACTACAAAAAGAATGTTGACATATTGGCTCCAATTTTAACACAAGATTATTCAGAGGCGTTTGAAGCTGAAGTGTTACTTAGTACTTTCATGGAAGCATTGATAACACTGATACCTAAAAAGGATAGGGATTTAACTGATCCTGCTAATTTTGTCCTTATTAATGTGGACTGTAAGGTGTTGGCAAAAATTCTGGCTTCACGGCTGGAGAAGGTTCTACCAGGAATAATTCACAAGGACCAAGTGGGCTTCATCAAGGGAAGGTCATCAGCCGATAATGTGAGAAGGCTAATTCATTTGATGTGGCTAAATGCTTCAGAGAACACCCCGATTGCAGTTATATCCTTAGATGCCGAAAAGGCTTTCGACAGGGTGGAGTGGGGCTTTTTGACCACAGTCCTGTCAAATTTCGGGTTTGGTCATATTTTTAGGACATGGGTTAGTTTATTATATAAAAATCCTAGAGCGGCAGTGATGACAAATGACATGACTTCCCTGTTTTTTTTTCACCGGTAATGATGGTCACTGCTGAGGGAATGTTGTCCGGCCTTACATGTTTGAGCCGAACTCAGACCCTGAATCGGCGACGACAGGAGACAACCAACCACCTCCTCAAACACGCTTACAACAGGATGTTTCAGAATGGTAATTCATGTTTGTTATATATATACACACACACACACACACACACACACACACAGTAATTGAGGATCTTATTTGATTCAATAAAGACCTGGAACCAAAAAGAACATACATGTATATTTTAATCAGAGATTTTCCTAGATTAGAACCCTAAGCTCAGGCAGACTCACCTCAATGTACAGGTAGTTGTAATCCCTCTCAGCAAGCTGGATAAACACAGCAAAGAGTGACAGAACAGGATGAGTGCTGAAGAAAGTGCACTCGGACCAAACCACAGCCACCGAAAAGAGTGACAGAACCACAGACAGTACACGGTAAAACCACTGCTTCAGCAAACACTCCCAGTACCACTCTGATGAAGAAAAAAGAAATAAAGGCAGGGTCAACACTGACATTTGTTTCAAATACATCATATCCACATCTATTAAGAGCACCTACCTACTGAGGGAGTATAAATGTAGCGTCTGAACCAGCCTACAGGTTCTGGAGGGGCAAAGCTGTGAACGAACTGCCGAGAGGTGCTGGTTTCGTTCTTAGCAACGTCCTCAAGATGGATAGCCTGTGCCAGCAATATCTGCCACTGAACGCGGGTGCGATTGTGTCGCTGCACGGCGTAAATCACCTGAGAAACTTGCTGTTAGTATTATTTCAGAGCAAAATTCCGAAAGCACAGAGAAACACTTGAGCATTACCTGCTTGTGTAGTTTGGAAAGGCTTCTTTCAGTAGGATATGTTTGTTTATCATCAAAATCCTCAAAGTCATCCATGTTCCTGCCCATTTTCTCCTGATTTTCAACTGGACACTAAAAACAATTAGCAGATTTCTGTTAAAAAGAGTGGCATGATTACTTCAAATCACATAAATACATAAAAATTAACCTGAAGCTTGCTATCATGTTGTCGTCTCACCTTTCGTAGAATGGTGTCTACGTTCTTCCTCAATGGATGATTATATTTGATCAATTCATTGATTTTTCTCACTTCCTATAATAAAAATACAAACATCTAAGACACAACGTTGGCTGAACGGATTCAGATCTGACATTACCTTTAAAAAACCAGCTCATCTGGGCTCATATAGCGTGAACAGATGTTTGTTTACAGTATATAAACACACATGGCTTTCACCTCCATGACATCTTCTAGGTTCTCCTCTGAATCTGCCTTCTCCGTCATGAGCTTGGCTGCTTTGAAGTAAGTCTTGATGAGGAGGTGTCCTTGGCGCGAGGCCTCCCAGTACGAGCGTGGAATCTCGACCAGGCCATAGCCCAACAGCAACACTAGAAGAAACAGACCCCAAGTGTTGGCCGCAGTGATGCCGATGGTTTGCAGCCCATACCTGATACAGAAAAGAAGAGTCAGTATGAACAGAATTTTGTGACAACAATGGAAAAATATTCTGGATTGGTTTACAGACCAGGAGAGGTGCCACTGAGGATGCACAGCCACGTAAATGAGAAGAGAGCCGAAGATGAAAAGGTATGTGCCATAATAGATTGCATTCTCAATGAGGGCCGTCTTGATCTTTCCAGTAATGGAGAATCCTCCAGAACGAGCATATGACTGCATGAATGGCAGAAGGAGCCTTGAAAGATAAACACTGTTTTTAACCACTATTCTTACTGCATAGTTATTTATGCATGATTAAACCAATGGTCCACTGTAAATTTGTGAGCGATACTGTGAAAAGTGCTATTCGAATAAACTAGAAATAAACTGAACATGTTTCTCCTTAGGTTTATATATCTAAAATTACAAATAATATTTTGACAATATTTCAATAATTTCATTTGGCTTTAACACAATATAAATGTAATGTAAACATTTAAAACAGCCAAATTAATGCCCCGGCATTCTTCTTCTTCCGTTTCTTCTTCCACTCGAGTCTATGGCAGCCCATAGAACCACTTGTGGGAAAGTTGTGAAATTTGGCACACTGATAGAAGACAGTCCCAACATTAACCATAGCAAGTTTGGAGTCTCCATCTCAAACTCAAAAAATGGAATTCAAGTTGATTCGTCCAACTGTTCTCGAATAACACATAAATGTATTCTATGAAAAGCACGCAAAAATGGATGTGAGGCCAGTGTTTCCCCTAGGTTTACCGCTTTGGGGGGTGGGGTTCTGTTTTTTTCCATTTTAATTTTTCTGGACTCCTTTTTAATGGTTAAATTAAATTTATTAATCAAACATGTCTATTAAAGAACAAGGTATAGACCTGTTCTATAGGATAGGTAACTTTAAATGACTTTTGTTGTAATCGGGCGCTATAGAGAAAATAAAAAATATAATGGTAGGGCGGAGGGTGCGCCCTCTTAAAGGGGTCCTATTATGCTCTTTAATGTCTTGATTTTGTTTTGGGGGTGTACTAGAATAGGCTCTCATTCTAGGTTGTTCGAAAAACACATTATTTATCACATATTTTACATTATTACATCACCTCTCTCCCCAGTCTGGCATGAACGGCTCGAATAGTTCCTGTATCAAATGAAGGCCTGCCTTCTGAAATACGAAATGTGCTGTGATTGGTTAGCTGGGCCAGTGTGTGTTGTGATTGGCAGCACTCGGCACCTGGTCGGGAAATGTCACGCCCCTTACCATAGCCGCCTGCTGTGAGCTTCAGTGTAAATATTGCGTCAAAATCAAATCAATTTGAGCGCTGTTTAAACCCGGATGATTGTAACCACTCGAAGTTCGTCTGCCTTGGGAAAGCTAGCGTGTCTCCGACATAGTGATAACACTCGTTGCCTTCTCTAGAGCAGCTCAACCAGGTCTCGTCCCATTCGTCGGTATTTGTGATATCACAAATCCCGGGAAATATGCGTTGTAGTCCAAACGAGTCGTTCGTTGTAGTTTTTGTTCGTTGTAGAAAGTGATTTCTGTTAAATAAAATATAATCTGACGTCATTGTTTACAATACAACCGGAGCACATGTCGCTATGTTGAGGGGCGGGACGATTAGACGCACACTAGAGGCGGTTTAGCCAATCACAACACACTGGACCAGCTAATCAATCAGAGCCCATCGTGTATTTCTGAGGGAGGGGCTTCATAAAAACAGGAAATGATCAGTGCGTTCAGAGGAGAAGGGACAGAGAGGTGTGGAATAAAGGCAAATTATGTGAAAAATAATGCGTTTTTTAACAAACTAAGCATTAACACATGTTAGACTGCACCACATAAACACAATCAAGCCTATAAAAAAAAACAGTCAACCACCCCTTTAAGCATGACATGAGGCTACCAGTAGTGTTTCGGCGCAGTGCCACCTACTGGTCAGGAGATATGAAAAATTGGGCTATTGTAATAAAACTCGTCTCAATATTTTCTTTGGGTCATGCAGAGAACATCATACCAATTATGCAAAAATTGGCTGAACTTCCTGTCCGCCATTTTGATTAATGTTGAAAACCTACTTTTTCGAACTGCTCCTAGTTAGTCTGATTTTCACTAAATTTGACTCGGATCATCTTCAGACCAAGCTGGCAAAAAGTTATTTTGTGTCGATATACGAAACGGTTTTCATTTAGTGTATCAACGAATTTGCTGGAAAGATGCCTCCATCTGAGGCTGCATCTCTGCAAAGCTTTGACATATTGACACCAAACTTTGTGTTTGCCATTGTTACCTCACACAGAACACACCACATCAATTTGATCAATTTGCCACCTATTGGTCAAAGGTGATAAGCCATTAAATCATATTACAAGAAGTTGTGTTTATGATTTTTCAGCCATTTTGCTTCAAATCATCCTAAACTTTCTTCAATTACTCATTGTTGCAGTTGGTCTGATGGTCCATGCCATGCTTAGCACCTAATTTTGCCTTTGGAGTGCTTGGCCCCTTAATTGCTGCTTGCAGCTATATTTTTTATTATATTTAATTTAATTTTTTGGAAGGGACACTTTACTTGGGGGTCCGTGGCATTATTATTAAATATTAGTGTTATTACTAAACAAACAAAATAAGAATTTTCACTGTAAAATAAATTAGGAAAAATAATAATAAAATTATTAATAGTCATCATAATATTTATAAGGAATATATATATATAATTTTATTTTTTATTTTTTTTAAACGTACAAATGTAAAATTACAATACTAATTTTCATGACTATCTTATTTCCTTCATTTTTGCCCTGGCCAAATACCCACACTTGTGGTCTTTGCACTTGACCACTTATATGATGCATTTCCTGTATTTGGCCCAAGTGTTCAAGTGAGCATGAAAACCACAAGTGTTACCTGATGGGACACACTTATAGTGTTATAAAAATGCAATGTTTACAGAGCTCTATTTTTTATTTTCAATGCTTTGCATTTTAAAATAAACTTCTAAAATGTCTGTTCATGTCTATTCAATGTAGTCCCTATAACAGATGACAATTTCATTTGTGGTGCTTCTAATTAAGTAATAAAAAGCTGTTGTACAAAATAAATATACTCATCTTTGCACCAATAAAATGTGTAACACTTTGTTTTACTACCAAATTATACGTCTCTAATTAAATATCTAATTATTATTAATATTTAACTTACATTGGAGAGTTTTCCGTGACCTCTTGCGAGATCTCGGCAAAAAGTCTTATGATTTATTTCCAGAACATGATGGGATACACTAAGCGTTGAATACTGCTCTGTAGCCAAGTGTGGGCTTAGTGTGCGTTAAGGGCACTGCGCTTTGGCATTTTTAAGAACTGGGACAGTCTTGCACACTTGGTCACGTGAACGCACTCTCAAGTGGCCAAGACCGCAAGTGTGGGTATTTGGACAGGGCAATTCAAAAGTTTAAACACCAAGCTTTTATATTGGTGGAAATTTAAAGCTTCTTTCTGTTGACAGTTTGAGAAGATGGTTGGTGCATGTTGTATTTCTAAATGCATGTTAAAAGTGATCCAAACTTGGAGCACAAGCAGAGATGAGTTAATGTAGAACAGCATTTAATGAGAACTGAGCTGCTCAGAGAAACCTACAATATCTCTTTTTGATAATTTATCTAAACAATCTAGTAAACAATTAATCTTGCAGCCCTACAACAGACTTGTGTAGTAACAGTGACAAATAATTATCTGGAAGATTTAAGACGACATTATCAAGTTTGAAAAGGACAAAGCTTTCTCACCACGTAAGACACTGTGAGGTCCAATAAACAACCCTCCAGAACACAGGCATGATGCCATCTGGAATGTAGCTCCATGGTTTATAGCACACTCTTTGGGAAAAGGAACAGAATAGAAGTTCACAAACATGCAATATAAGAGTTTTGTGCTCAATCATAACAGGCCTAACTGAATATATGGGCTGCAGGTGAACTCATAGGTCTACCTTTTACTGGGTGAGATGGAGGTATTTGGAGTTGTCTGGTTTGAAAGGACAGGGCTCACAGAGGGCGTCTGGGCATGTGCTTCGTGATCAATTAAACACTGCTTGTAGATTGTCTGAAAATCAATTACACAAGTTGCCGAGTTGCATCAGGAATGAACTGCACTGGACACTTCTACAGGGCTCTCAAGTCTCACACATTCACCGTGAGAGACACGCATTTCAACCAGTTCACACGCTCTCACGCCACACCTTGTATTTCTCATGCAGAGAAGTAAGGGATCATTTGTTCCGCTATATATACAATCAATAAATGAAGCCCAGGCATACGGAGGAAGTTCTCTGCCGAGTTCATAGCTGTCTCAGAGTTATACAGAGTTAAATGCCACTTACCAGCCAATCAGAAATTAGAATGTTGTTGTTTTAGAGTAAATTAGGTGATCCTGCTGCAAGCGCGTTCGTTACCAAGCAACATAGATGCGTGCACACATGAAGCGTAAGTTGAAAGAGCAAGATCCGATGAATGCAACTTTTTTTTTTTAGCATTTTGATTTTACGATTCCTGGAAGAAATCACTTACCTGTGATCAAAGATAGTGAGAGCTGACGTTGGGAAGCCAAATTCGTGCTAAATTATTGATATAAAGTCAAAAACTCCCAACTGCTTTGCAACCAGAAGCTTTAACTTAGCTTTGGCTCCCAGAAACTAAGGAAAGCGCTAGAGATGTTATATTAATTGGTACATCTGATAAAAGACAGACAAATTCATCCAACTAAAATAAACTGTTTTATATATATATTTTTTTAAGTTTCAATGCCAGTATTGCAGAACTTGCCCCGAGTATGTCAAGCTGTGTGTAGCCTGTGTGTGTGTGTGTGTGTGTGTGTGTGTGTATTTTGTGACATATGAGGACACAAATTTGTATAATGACATGGGTATGACATAGGTATTACAAGGAGAAGGTGATTTATGAGGACATTACCCCATGTCCCCATTTTTCAAAACGCTTATAAATCATACAGATTGAGTTTTTTTGAGAAAATAAAAATGCACAAAGTTTCCTGTAAGGGGTAGGTTTAGGTGTAGGGCAATAGCACATACAGTTTGTACAGTATAAAACCCCTTATGCCTATGGAATGTCCCCACAATTCACAAAAACAAACCTGTGTGTGTGTGAGTGAGAGAGTACATACACATTTCAGCTTATAAATGTTTTTTTTTCTGTTGTGTTTGTTGGACATTTTGATGTCTTCATGACAGGTAAAGGGCTCTCATATAAAGCACTGTGGCTTCCCTACTCTAATGCAGATGCAGAGAGAGTTTTCTGCATGGTGGGTTTGAACAAAACCATAACTAGAAACAGTTTGACTCTGGATGGAACGCTATTATCTATCATGATGGTGCTTTATGTGGGAGCCCTCTACCCCTGTCATCAGGCATCAAAATGTGCAACAAACATTTACAACAGAAAAAAAATAACATAAGCTGAAATGTATACTCTCTCTCTCTCTCTCTCTCTCACACACACAGCTTGACATACATCCGCATGGCAAGCTCTGCAATCCTAAGGTGTATGTACAATGAGTACTGATGTTCAGTTGACTCGTTTGGGGCAAAATTTCTTTTTTATTTTTGATACATTTGTATTTTTGAAATGCATAAATCTATTTATTTTATTTGGATGAATTTGTCTGCCTTTTATCAGATTTACAGTTGTTATCATTTCTATTTGTGCTGGTCAATTATGAACAATAGGTGAAATTGAAGTGCAAGCAAAAACTTGAGAGAACTGGGTGATGCAAATATTTGAGTGGCCCCTCCCATTTATGTGGACCCTCTACTAACAGATGTAATCTCACTCCAAACTTTTGCTATAACTTGAGAGCCCTGCTTCTATTGAGTGGGAGCCACACTAACCGTGCTGACATCCAGGGGAAGAATGAAGACGATGAGAAAGCATAAATACCAAGCCAGCAGTGTGCCAAAGAGAACCATGCGCTGCTGCTTCTTGAAGTCGCCATAGCGATGCAGGAGGAAGAGAGCCAGGAAAAAGACAACCACAATCTCTATTCCCAGCGCTGCCCCGCTCATAGTGCACACCGCACGCCTCTCACTCTTCCAGGGACTGAGAACAACTGCAAACAGAGAAAGACAAAGACCAAAACACAAATGACATGCAAAAAGAAACAGTTAAAAACCACATTAAATGAAAGTTGGAATGGGGGATTTAAATAAAACCTCCTCCCTTATGTTTTAATAGACAATAGCCTGTAGTTTGTCAATTTCTGCATATTTTAAGATTTTTTGACAAAAAAAGTGGAAAATACTACCAATAAATCTAAATCTACACTGAAGACAGTACAAATTTACATAATCTATAAACAATTGTGTAAACTGTATTTTAGCATACTGTTTAAGGTTATGATATCGTATGCATTATTTCAAATACTTTTTTATTTGACGTTAACGTGATTTTAATGGATAACAGATTTTCTTTTAATTAATTGATTCGACTGAACTGTTTGACAAATGGAGCGTTTTAGATGGTTACAAAACAAATGTGCTCTCAACAAGGTAAAACTGCTCCTTATTAAAATATGTATGCTACTTAATGTGACTCAAACAATTCATGACAGACTCTTTTGTTTTTCCTCGTTTGAGCGTAAGGACTAATTACGTACTAATTTATTTATTCACTCACGCCTGAATAACCCTATGCAGGCAATCAAGTTATTTTAATGGCGTGATGGGAAGTAGTGAAAGGATTATTCTCAGAGAGAACAGCTTCTGAGCTTCATAATGCGTGACACTGGAATTCAATTGTTCAACGAGTCATTGACTCGAGAATCGACTCAGACTGATTCAGTTCGATTCGTGAACAAATCGCTCAGAGCATCGTAAACTGTAGAGACCATTTGCACCATGCTCACATTGCTTTAAGAAATCCAGCCCGACTGGTTTTGAATCGGGTTTTTAAACCAATTCATCAAAAAGATCCGACACATGAGAATGATTCGTTTACGAATCGGACATCGCTAGGGTAAAGCATACACATACAAGCCTAATACATTACGTGCAGGGCGTTCCTATTTATACACAACGGTTTGACTACAGCGCTTGCTTTCATCGCAAACAAATCTGTCAAACAAAAATCTCTAGCTGATCTTGCGCGCAGTGTCCGTGTTTTGCTCTGAATCATGGGGACCAAATCCATTCGCCTTACCTCAGGTCTGCTGCAGAGAAATATGAGACGCAATAAACGTATATCCTGATTCATTCCCAAAGTAAAGACAAATCTAGAGCATTGCGCGATGATAAAAAATTACCTGGAGGAAATCCACATTTCACTGATTTCCAGAAAACAAACGCCACGCCCCTGACGCGGCTCATGGGCGGTGGTCTATTTTCTTCTGGCGGTCCAGAGACGCCATATAGGTGCATATCGCAATATGACCTGATATGCAATATTAAGTAGTTTTATCAGCAAAAAGGAAAATTACGACGGGTTAAAAACTCAAGTATTAAAGAAAAAGCAAAAACACTACTTCAGATGTTTAGTTTTTTTAGGGTCAGAAGGTTTAATTATATAGTTGTGTGTGACTTCACAGTGTCCTTGCTGTAAACTAGTTCTAGAAAAGTGAATTATTGTAAAATGATTCTTTAATTTTCATTAAAATGGCTTATAGAAATAGTACTGATGCTGTCTAGAAAAAAATGCATACATTAAAATGAGTAACAAGCAGTGTTGGGCAGTAACTAGTTACTAGTAATTTAGTTACTGTAATAATATTAATTTTTGCAGTAACTAATTACTAATAAGATTTCAGTAATAATATTACCGTTACCATCCATAAAACAGCTTAGTTACTTATTAGTTTCTTTTGATGCCTCAACCCCGCTGATTTAAAATCCAACAGTCAAATAATTCCTAGATTTATTTTCATAATTTTCACGACTCTCACATGTATGTGATGTCCCCAGTGCAGCAGGCAAGCTCGGAATATGGAAAGGCTTACATTCAGCAGATAGAAATATTGCATTTGATTGATTTTGTCAGGAAAAAAGATGATCTGAACACTGTTGTGTAAGTTGTGGCTTTACTTTACTCTGGCATTACTTCCCACCTACATCCTTCTGATCAATGTGGTACATTATATTACTATAATTAAAAATCTTTTTGGAAAATTAAACAGTTTCTTACAAACTTATGTGATTTGATAAAATACATAATGAAATATAATCGTATATGGGTAACAGAGAAATTACAATTAGCTTCAAGCTACACATGACAATTAATGAGATTAATACAACACCTCTACTTGAATGTCACTATCAATCACGATTGAGTGTTTGTAATAACTTCTGACTGCGATCCAATGCAGATTTTGGTGAAATGATGAGGCAGAAATATGTTGTTAGTAACATTCTAGAAGAATTTTATGGGGAAGATACACAGTTACAACTTCTGTGGGGCATGAAGAAAAAGTAATGTAACTAGTAGTGTAACTAATTACTGTTGCCAGAAAGTAATAAGTAAAGTAACATTACTTTTGAAAGGAGTAACTAGTAATGAGTAATATATTACATTCTTTGTGTATCTAGCCTAACACTGGTAACAAGTAAACGTATATGTTTCAGAAATGTAGACTTCTACAAATGAAATGTATAATCAAAAAAGCTGCTTGGAAAAAATGTGTACTTTGATTCTGCGAAGGCAAAGTCAGTCCTGTCAAAGTCCCTTTGAAGGATTTCTATAATCTTTGGTCCTGTAGAGGGACCCAAAAACAAGAGGCCGTTTAGCTTGAACAGAAGTGAATGGCAGAGAAGCCTTAAAGGGCTTAACTAAACCCATACATTTTTGATCAGGAAATATTCCTGTGTCCCCCTTTCTCATAGCTACAAGGTGTGAGTAGATAGGTCTCATCATTTTAAGGTAAATGTGCTCAAAGGTCTGAAAAATCTGTGTGTAACTTTAAGGAACGTCACTACCGAACACCTTTTTTTTTTTTGCAAGTAAGCATTTTTGGGAGTTATTCCATAACATTTAGTTTTTATATGTATACCACTATTCAGAACTGTGCTAGCTAACCATGTGCTCATTAGCATCTTTGATCTAGGTTTAAAAATGTCACTACCCAAACAGTCACTATCGAAACATTTGGTGGAGTTTTGGTAGTTTTGGGTGTTATCCCATTGAATTGTCACTACCGAAACATATCATTTAGTGTTCTCACGGTACCAAAATTTCAGTATTCGGTTAAAATTCTGTAATGTGATGTTGCCACCAAAGCATTACTGTCACTATCGAAACATGGGATGTATACTGAAATATTAACCAAGATGTTTTGATAGTTTTTGGTTCAATGTATATTCAAACTAATGAAACCTTAATTTTGAAATCGGTATGATCATGTTTTTACAAATAAAATAAAAAATGGATTCAAAATACAGCAAATCTCATAAATTACACTTGAAATATTGTTAAAAATGTATTTGTTATTGATTCACCTCTGAATTTTTTTTTATAAAATAGCAAAAAAAATTATAATCTAGATGTAAGCAAAATCTTAATAGGTAAATATAACCCTAAATAATTACATTATTATTATTACTGTGTTTAGGTAGTGACAAATTTGGGGAGAGGACAAATATTCCAAAACTTTCTGAAAAAACAATATGAGAATGAATTGCACAATTAGTAGAAATGTGTAGCTTGGATATTATACAATTTGCATACATACAAATTATTTGTAAAAAGACGTTTCAAGACGTTTCCAACTCTGACTTTGGACCAGTTATGTAGAATGCTCCATATACATACGTATATATATGTGTGTGTGTGTGTGTGTGTGTGTCTATATAGTCAAGCTTTTTTTTTTTTTTTTGCCTTTGTGCTCATCAAATTAAATTATCAGATTTCTGCCCACCAGTTAAATCATTTATATTGTCAAGCACCCAGAAATATTAAATCTAAAGCGCATGCTCAGTAAAGAGTAAACAAACAAGCGAAAATGGCGATTGGCTTTTTAAATGGAAGGCGGGACTTTTAGTCTCTATCAAAAATGCGATTGGCTCTTTCAGCTGCAGGGCGGGACTACTCTGTGATTTCCACGAGTGGAAAATCTCCACCTTTTGTAATTTCTCTGCTTGTAGTTCCGCTGCACAGCTGGATAGTATTGGCACTTGAGGTCCAAAAGCACGACTGCTCGCGTGGTACAAGAACTTGTCGGGATAGACAAACAGCACACAGTTGTTTGAGACAACAAATGTAACAGTACTTGGGGTGAACTGTTTGTCTCGATTTGATTTAGGCGTCCTCAAGGTAAGATTTGTCGATCAAAATGAGCCGTTCCGTGTGAGTTTGAAACACTACAGTATGGTGGTGTGGCGCTTTGATGAATTAATGCCAGGGGTTTCACGCACGGGTCCACAGTTTTGTCTTTTCACAATCATGGCTGATGGCTCATTTATGAATGAATTAGTTGGACTCGATTATTTATTGTTTCTCCAGATTAGACAATGTTCTGAGTTCATTGTGTCGTTTTTAAACGTAACTGTATTGGTATTGTATTGTCGTAGTGCTAGTAGTATTGGTATTGTGTAAGTAGTACGTACTTTTAAATTATACTAACAATAACTCATGTTGTAAATAGCCCTAACATATACTAATACACAAAAGTATGTGGACACCCTCATGTCAGGTTTGGACTATCCAGTAAAAAAAAACAAAACCTTAGTGCTAAACCACAATGACATTCCAGAGAATTCTGTGCTTCCAACTTAGTTGCAGCAGGTTAGGGTCTTTTATGTCCTTGTGCACAAAGTGAGGCCCATATAGAAATGATTATTTACTGAGTCTGCTGTGAAAGAACTTTACTGGCCTGCACAAAGCCAGACCTGAAGTCTGTTGAACACATTTGGAAAGAACTATAACGCCACCAAACAAAATTGAACCCCGTTGACTTTCATTTTACACTCATAAAACCTTTTTCAAAAAAACATTTGGTAACACTTTCTTTGAAGCCCTTATTTATAATACATTATAAGGGTGTTCTTAAGGCATTCTAATGAATGCATAATGCATTATAAAAAACCTTATAATATGCTATATCATCTTATGAATATTCATAAGAACAGTTATAATAAGTACTCAGTTTAATTATTTACCCATGTTTATTTATTAAAACATAATTATGTAAGCTAATGATGTAGTTGAGTAATTTTGCAGTAAATAGGTAAAGTACCACATATCCTCAAAAGCATAAAAGGCCTATGTATTGTATTACATATTATACAAAAGCTCTCTCTCTCTCTGTCTGTGTGTGTGTGTGTGTGTGTGTGTGTATATGCCAATAAACTATTTTAAACTGAGATTGAGAAGCACACAAGAAAAATATACTTGTTAGAGGTAGAATTACGTTGTACATTTATTTGACTTCATATTTCATACATATACAGCGCAGTCGGCAAAGCTTTCCAAACCTTCAAATCGATCCTGTGATCAATACCTAAATATATAGTAAATATTATAAGATGCCAAAAAGATAAGCAGGAACAGTAGAACGAGCACACTCGTACGCTGGTTTCGAAGTGGGAACGCTAAACTAAGGAGAAACCTAGGGGAACAGACTTCGACACAACAGTCCATATACTTTTGTCCATTTAGTGTATGTGGACATCTCCAGCTCTGACTACTCCAGTGATTTTTGTCATTGTCGTGTTTTTGACTTCCAGCAAGTTCGAGCTTTCAGTAACACTCTATTTTACAGTGTCCTTGTTACACATATTTACTATAGTAATAACAGTAAATTATCCATAATTACAAGCAGCTAATCCTAAACCAAATCCTAACCATAATTATATAAGTACATGTTGTTAATTAATATTACTTAGTACTTAAATGAGTAATTACACTGTAACAAGGCCATCTTAAAATAAATAATGTAACAGAAGTTTTTGTTTAGTTTTAGTTTTATATATCAGTAATGTTATTCTCAATGCTACCACAAATAGAAACGAAATGTATGAGGCCTTTTCTTTGGGCATCATCTTTTTTTGTTAGTGATGCACCAGAAACTTCAGCAACTGAAAATATGAAAAAAAGGATTGATTGTTGACCAAAACAATGACATTTAATTAGCATTACTCCAATGGCAGCATTTATTTCATGTATACCTTGGATAAACTACAAGTTATGACATGTTAGGAGTGTGGACACAATATAGAGCAATATAGAAAAATTGCTTGTCTAAAATATTGAGAGTAAAGTCTATTCTCTATTGTATAAAAAAACTACTACAACTTTTCATTTATCATCTGAGAACATAACATCCTAAACAGCATAAAGATTGCAGTTCTGTGGTTATTTTATTACAGAAATGTTAGTTTCAGGTTTTGTTCTTTGACTAAAAAAAAAATTTTTTTGAAACAGTACTAATGTTTCTATTAATTTTTTTTCCTGATCCTCTTGGACAGCCCAGCCCTTATCACAAATGGAATCACAAACAGTCGAAAAGCTTCCTGATCCTCCTGAAGAAGTAAGTCAAATGATAACTGTGGCCATTTTGCAGAATGACAAAAACAGCTGCATGTCCACCTTCTTTCTCTGCCTTTCTCCAACAGGTTTTACTTCCAGAAGGTTGGAAGCAGATGCTGCCAAAAGAGCAGCATCTCTGGGTCAGTAAGGCTCTCTTTAGCAGAGATGCATCTGGGAAGTTAAAGCTGACTGAACCTCTGCAGCTGTGGTGCTCACCTCCAGGACCCCAGTTGTTGTATTCACAGCCTCCTCCTTTTCCTGACCCGTTCTTTCACAGCAGGCTGTTCCTATGGATGCCCTGCCGCATGTGGGCGTACAGGCTGCCGTGCGCGAAGCCCAACTGCCGTCGTCTTGGCAATCATTTGAGGCCTTGCGGACTCTACAACACTGTCCGGAGAGTTTTGGACATGCATGGGTGGTATTTCATGGTCACTGAGTACCTGGAGTGCTGTTCCTGCAGGAAAAAGGTGGCAGGCTGGTCGCAAGACATTCTGGATCAGTTGGATCCCATCCATCGTGAGAAATTCCCAGCAGTGTTGACTTACAGGTTAGCAGAGTTGTTTGACAGTCAAGATATTGTTAATATTGGTTTGATTTTGTGTTGTGTCTTTTGTTTAAAGGTTGTCTTGTGATAAGGAGCTTGTTAGACTGATGCGGAGCCAGACACCAGGGAAGAGTGTGATGTCGCTGTATCGGCACCTTTGTGTGCGGCACAAAGAGCAGTGGCTGGCTCAGTCTGCAGAGTATCTCTCTGTACTGGACAAGTTTCAAGATCTCAGCGCTGTTACAGCCAGGCTGCCGCAGATGATGCCACTGCCATCTCCATCGTTGCTGTTGACGGTACGTGCAAAGGATGTACTGACACGGCTCGGAGAAATGAAGGCCAGAGTCACTTCCATCTACGGCTCCATCCTGAAAATGGTCTCCACCAAGAAGGTGAGCAGACACAACTAAATGTTATGTATTTGGATTAATACATACACTACCAATCAAAATAAAATAAAAATTATTTTATGCTCACCAAACATTGAGATTTGAAAGCTGAAACATCTGAAAGCTGAATAAATAAGCTTTCCAGTGATGTATGGTTTGTTAGGATAAGACAATATTTGGCCTAGATGCAACTATTTCAAAATCTGGAATCTGAGGGTGCAAAAAAAAAAAAAAAAATTCTAAATATTGAGAAAATCACCTTTAAAATTGCCCAAATGAAGTTCTTAGCAATGCATATTACTAATCAAAAATTAAGTTTTGATATATTTACGGTAGGCAATTTACAAAATATCTTCATGGAACATGATCTTTACTTAAAGGGGTCATATGATGCTTTTTTTAAAGATCATTATTTGGTGTATTTGGTGTAACAGAATATGTTGACATGCTTTAATGTTCAAAAAACTCATTATTTTTTTAATACTGTACATTATTGTTGGTCCTTCTGGGCCGCATTATGCAAATATTTCCACATAGTGAGGTAGATATGTGGGGGCGTTTTAGAACGAGCCATTTTAGGGGGGTGTGGCAGAGTCTTAACTTTTATAAAGAATATCTCTTTGGATTTGAGACTTTAGTCTTTGCAACTTTACAGATCTTCTTTATGCACCAAGAGCTTGTAACACTCCAAAGAGAAAGGAAAACTTGAACTCGCATCATATGACCCCTTTAAAATACTGAACAAAATATTACAGTGTTTAATTATTTTTCAAGAATTTCATTATTTTAATGAAGTTTTTCCACCTCACAAAAAATACCAAGATTGATTTTATTTCATAATAAAAGTGGTCCATTTGAATCATAATATTTATTAATTGCATTTTGAATAAATATATATAGCTTATATAAATCATCCAATGTTTTTTACATTTACCATTTTTCATCCATCTTTAGGTCACTAAGAAACACGATTCAGCTGCGTGGTCCACAAACGTGGGGAATGAGAATGGGCAGGTCTTAATATGTGTCCTGACACAAACAGTGGACGAGGGCCTGCTACCCATGTGCTCTGGCTTGATGGAACGTTATCGGCGAGCCGGAAAGCCTCCTCCACAAGTCCTCTATGTGGACCGGGACTGTTGTTCCACTATGGGCAAAAGCAAAGTGGGAGCCATGTTCCACGAGTGGGACCAGCTGATCGTCAGACTGGATGCGTGGCAGTTTATGATGCGGTTTACAGCAGGCGTCACTTCAGAAAGCCACCTGCTGTACAGCCCCTTCATGGGACGGCTCTTCTCCTGTATTTTTGAGTGGGATGCTGAGGATTTAAAAAGACTACAAGAAGCCAAACGACTGGAGCTGCGACAAACCAAAGATGTCAAAGCATCCAACAAGCCCACGGCCGAAGAGTTAGTACAGCACTGTTGCCACCAGATGCGTGAGCCTCAGGTGACCAAGCAGCTCATTGAGCGGCTGTTAAAGGACTTCATGGGGGCTACAGACTTCATGGGTAACAAACTGTTGGACCAGGAGAGGATGGAGAAAATCTGGCGAGCCCAACAATGCCATCTTTTATGCATTCAGGACCCTCCAGGAGTACAGGTTTACAGAAAGATTGGAGAGGTGACCAGAGGAGGACTCATTTTGCCCCTGTATCACTGTGCACGTGGCGTAGGATCCCTCGAATCATTCCATCAGCATCTGAATCACTTCATTTCAGGTTTGTAAGAGCCATAAATAATGAGTTATATTTGTGAAATGTCAATGTAGATTGAAATTATTTTTTACCTGCTCTTTTTCTCTTCTTTTAGGTACAAGTACAAATGACTTGCACTTCCATCTTTACCTGCTAGAAGGAGTAGTACAGTGGAACGAGGCCCGATCTGTTGCTGTTGATGAAGGCAGTCCACTGCAGCACTACGTAAACCGTTTAAGCCAGAAGGTTTTAGGCCATAAACTGGTTGAGGATCACAACAGCCCAGGAGAGTACACTGGTAATGCATTGCATGTCTTTCTTTTTGTGTGTTTTGATTAAATTCTTCATATATACAGTATATGTGTGTGTGTATATATATATATATATATATAACGGAAGAGGTCTGACACAACAGGTTAGTATATATAAAACAGGTTTATTTGGTCACAGAGAGTAGTGGGGTAGGGTCCAGAGGATGTTATGGTGGATGAATAGTTCGAAGGATATGATGAGTGGGGGAATCCGAGTCTTTGGCTTTATAGGAGCTAGAATGTAGGCAGGAGGAGCACACACCTCAGCGATCCTTGAACAAGGAGGAACAGGAGACACTAGGAGGAACACAGGAAGTAAATAATGCGGGAAGTATTCGAATGGCAGTAGTAGCAAAGTCATTGAGTCCTCTACGTGTATACGAGACCGGACAGTGACGGTGTCTGAGGTGTGTGCTTTTATGCAGGCTGGCTAATGAGGTGCTTGATTAGTGACAGGTGCAGGTGCTCAGTACTCCGGTGAGAGGGATCGTTGTGATTGGGTGGTGGTGGAGCCTGTCCGATCTGTTACAATATAAGGTCACATTAAAACTGACTGAAAAATTTGATTTTTTTTTTAATCATTCATTATATCACTATATATTTATGTTTTAAGAAAAAATGAATTATTCAGAAAATGTGGAAATATTACTTTGTGTATATTTAGGAGACATAAAACGCTAGCTGAAAAATTTGCCTTTTTTATTGAAAATGTAATTCTCAAAAATGCACACAACTTTTCACATATTTGGGGTCAATACAGGTTTTTGTTTTTAGCAAGGAGGCATTAAATTTATCAAAAGTGACAGTAAAGACATTTAAGAAGATTTACATTTCAAATAAATGCTTTCCTTTTGAACTTTCTATTCATCAAAGAATCCTGAAGAAAATTGTTTGTATAAAAATATTAAGCAGCAGAACTGTTTTAAAAATGTATTATAATTTCATTATATTTTAAATTGTAATAATATTTCACAATAATATTGCTGTTATTGTATTTTTGGTCAAATAAATGCAGCCTTGGTGAGCATAGGAGACTTCTCAAGAACATTTAAAAAATCTTACTGACCCCAAACGTTTGAAAAATGGTACTTTGTCATGCTGTTTTATTTAGTCTAGTTTTTTTTTTTTTTGCTTTAATAGTTAACCAATGAATTTTTGTGACATACTGTTTGCACAGGTGAGCTCATAGGGGTGGAGTATCTTTATTCTCAAACCAACAGAGTGTTGGCGGTCGACTACCTTATGGAGCCCGATGCTCCTGATGGGAGTGATGATTATCTGGAGGGAAACCTGGAATATGAAGATTCGGACATTGATGACCTCAAATCACCACAGTTCTTGGAGCTCAGCCTCAAACCACTTCAGCCTATTCAATATCAGGCGGCACTTCTGCAATCACCTTCCTCCGGCCTCTCAACATCGCAGCCGGATCCAATCGTGTCCTCCACATCTGGGCCCATAAAGGACGAGCCTACCACTGCAGACCAGTTCACGCCTCAGGGCATCTCACAGGAGGAGGATAATGTAAGTGGTGTTCACTGTAAAAAAAAAAAAAAAAAAAAAGGGTTCCAATACTTTACAGTAAGGTTCCATTTGTTATTGTTGTTAACAAAAAATAACAAATGAAAAATAGTTTGAAAGCATTTATTTATTAATACATTCACAAATAATACAATTATTAAAAAGTTGTATATTTAATATTAGTAAATGGACATGAACTAACAATGAACATTTGTATTTTTATTAACTAACGTTAACAAAGAATAATAAAAACTGTAACAAATATACTGCTTACTGTTAGTTAATGCATTAATGTTAATTAATCAGAACTTATTTTAAAATGTTACCAATTTTTCTGCCATGTGTTTGTGTTTATATGTTTATAAGACATTTTTGTAATAGGAAGTACTCTGTTTTTCTCAGGAAAAGTGCGTGGGGCCTGATGGTGTTCCTGGATATAACCATGTTATTAACCTGGCCAACAGTCTGGTCGAGCTTAGAAATCATGGATTTGTCACACAGCGAAAGGTGGACGAGATTGTCGCCCTGTGGGATAAGCTGTCAGAGCATGACAAATGTGGTGTTGTCCACCTGGTCCGAGCCGAAGACACATTGTGCTTAAACAACAGTCATAGAGATAACTTTGTGACTCCATGCATTGATGGTCTAAAAAGGTATGTGTGCCAGAAGATTACATAAATGTTCTTTTTTAATCTTTATTGAAATTCCTTAGAAATAACTTGCGTTCCCTTTTCCATGGATTTGCTACAATGTCAGCCGTCTTGTCGCAGCCATTTGCCTCGCTCTTAGCCACATCCACCCTGCTGGTCAGACCATCACTGGCTTCAGGGTTAACAGATGGGCTGCCATCCTCCACGACTACAACATGATCAGGGACATCGTCCAGGACAGCGCTGCCATCTCGACCCGGACACAGATACAACTGCTTGAGATAAACCAGCGGACACTGTGCCAGTGGTAATTGATTATTAATATGTATATTAATTATAATTACATAGATATTAAATACTGTATCATGTTTTCTGTACACAGGTACAATGCCAGGAAACAGAGGCAAGAACAGTTGGTTTTGCACCAGTGCACTGACAACATGAAGGCGTCTGAGCCTCTATTTCCTGTACAACACAATGTTCCAGAGCCCTTTCGAAATGGACATTTAGGCGATGTAATTGAAGTAGTGATCGGGGGTCCCGAGCCCTTTCAAACAGACCCAGAGCAAAGAGCTGCTAGCACCGGGCCCCCTAGTCCAAAGGTGCCTAGGACGACTGCTTGGCGACGGAGGAAGGCAGAGGAAGAGGCAGCCCAGCGTGGGTTACCCCTGAAGCGGCCTTGTGAACAGTATGTTTGTAAAAAGTGTGGCAAACCAAAGACAAAAGAATTCGGTCACAGCCAGTTCCGCGGCGTTCACTTTTGTGCCAAAGCCTCTGGAAAGACTGTAGAGCAGTGGATGGAGGAGATGAGGAGGGCAAAGTGAGCTAATATGGACATTAATATGGAAAATTTCTTTTTGTTTTTATTTGTAGATTCCATCGTTTTTATATACTTTGTTTGTAAATACTTTGATAGTACTCTTTAGGTGATTATTTATAGTTTTTCACTTACCGGTTTGTCATTTGTGAAATGGCAATAAAGGCCTTTTTATTCTCATCACAGTGGACAATTCTTTTTTCAAATGAACAGTTTTAATAATAATAATTAATAATTTGTTACATTTATATAGCGCTTTTTTGGGTACTCAAAGCGCTTTACATGAAAGGGGGGGGGGGGTCTCCTTATCCACCACCAGTGTGCAGCATCCACCTGGATGATCCATATTGCGCCAGACTGCCCACCACACACCAGCTTATTGGTGGAGAGGAGACGGAGTGATGAAGCCAATCAGTGTATGGGGATGATTAGGAGGCCATGATGGTCAGAGGACAAAGGGCGAATTTGGGTTATATATATATATATATATAACCCAAATATATATATTATATATATCTGGTTGTTTCAGTAAGTTTTGTGTAGTATTTTCTTTACTCTTCAATTCAAAATCGATGTCTAAAAAGGGTAATATTTCATATATTTGAGGTCTGGGATGTGGGAGCAGTGACGAGAGAGAGAGAGCAAAATTTTGCATTTTAGGTCGAAGTGACATGTGGCCAAAGAATGGTGACCCATACTCGGAATTAGTGCTCTGCATTTAACCCATCCAAAGTGCGCACACACAGCAGTGAACATACACCCGGAGCAGTGAGCAGCCATTTATGCTGCGGCACCCAGGAGCAGTTAGGGGTTCGGTGCCTTGCTCAAGGGCACCTCAGTCGTGGTATTGAAGGTGGGAGAGAGCATTGTACATTCACTTCCCCCACCTACAATCCCTGCCGGTACAAGACTCAAACTAGCAACCTTTGGTTTACGAGTCTGACTCGCTAACCATTAGGCCACGACTTCCCCCTATTCTAGTGGGTGCTGAGTTAAACCTTTTGAGTTTTGCTGTTCTCAGTGTTTTCACGACCTCTGTTGTTCTGAAAGGAGAGTTTCGGGGTCTTTCAGTCTTTAATGCTCTACTGTGAGGAAGGGGCCCGCTCTTTGCCCGAGGGGGAGGTTGTGTGCTGTCTGTGGGGGAGGGTTCGTGACGTGTAACCAAGAGCTCCTCATTTGCATATGATCTACAGCTCAGAAAATGTTAGATTAAACCTACAAAAAATTACCTACATTAAAAATTATTTACAGGTTTCGGTCAGCATGATTTACAGTCACATTTGATACAAGTCAACAGAAAAAGTGATTTATCCACTTACCACCTATGAGAAACATATTTGGGAGTCAGTGGTATATCTAGCTCTCCTCGGTGCTCTCTGTTCGTGCTTGCTTCGGCAGCACATATACTAAAATTGGAACGATACAGAGAAGATTAGCATGGCCCCTGCGCAAGGATGACACGCAAATTCGTGAAGCGTTCCTCATTTTTATTAATTATTAGTTATTATATAATAATGTACTGTAATATTTACTGTATTTTGTACTGTATCTAGTGCAAAAAAGCCTGCAGTGCGCAGGTCCGCCGCTGGATGGCAGCATTGCACTGGCAGTCTCACACTAGAGCGGCTCGCTCTGGCTCACAGCAGAATTTACACATTCAGCTCGAATTTAAAGAAGTAATAGTACCAGAGACGGCTTTTTCTGAGCAAAAATTTTTTTGCAAGTATTCCCAGTGATTGCATTTATCATCCTGATGTTTCTTTAGACGATTTAATTTAGCATATTTAATCTGAGAGTTGTTAATGTGTTAGCATCGGTAATGATAACTCTGAATCTTCGTTCCTTTCGAGTCAAACCAACATATATCGACAATAATTAAATCCAAAATAATTGTACAGAATAAATACTAACGTATAAAATAATTGAAATGGACTTACCATCAATACGTGTTGTTTTCGCATAGTTTGGGTGCCAAATTTGCGTCGTTTTCTTTGGCCGTTTGTAAGTTACCTGAAAACAAGAGCGAAAACAAGAATTAAAATACATATTTTAATTTACACCTAAGTTAAGTTACCACGACAAATCTGGTGTTACTACATGTTATCGTATGTTGCTTCATAATTTAGGCCAGGACAAACGCTCTTCTTCTGTCAGGAAATCTAACTTAACGTTACCTTTCTATTTTTCGAGTACGTTACAGAGTGTGCGTCACGTATCAGATCGTAAACAAAAGTCAGATTTCAGTTAAAAGTCCGTTTTTAAAAAAACAACAACATTATGCTATAGATTTGCGCGATTGTAGTGTATTGCTAAACTCAAGGACTTAAATATGTAACGTTAAATGCGACTGGATGCCGTATTATTTGTCAACCATTTTATTTATCTAACCGCCACATTACACATTCTTGACCATTTGTCTGCATATCAAGTATTGTCTTTGAAAACA
Source organism: Sinocyclocheilus grahami (assembly GCF_001515645.1). Taxonomy (NCBI): domain Eukaryota; kingdom Metazoa; phylum Chordata; class Actinopteri; order Cypriniformes; family Cyprinidae; genus Sinocyclocheilus; species Sinocyclocheilus grahami. The sequence goes on along the minus strand of NW_015505523.1, from coordinate 412,529 downwards.
AAAACATGCATGACCTAATAAAAAGTGTTAAGTTTGATATTTCTGAGACTTCATTCATTTAATTACCAGTGTTTTCACAGCTTTTTGTTATTGGCTCATTATAGTATTTGTAAACAATTATTTCTAATTTGAATCTATAATTTTGTTAAAAAGTCAAATAATAACGGTCATTCTCGTGTTTATGTTATCTATGGCAAATTCAGAAGAGTCAAAGGTATGTTTTGGACCAAATATTTACACCAAAGCAGCTCAAATCATAATTGGTACAGACCCTACAAAAAGGAAAATAAGGACATTAGGGAAGGAGAGTGAATGTGCTTCCATGCACATCAAACACTGAAAGACCAATAGAACATTCTTGACATTATCATAATTCTAAGATCTTAAAAAGAATGCAGTCAAGGTTTTCAAAGTATATCACCACCTGAGATTAGATTAACAAAATCTCAGTCACACTCTTAAGGAAATTATATGTTATATTCATATAATCGTTTTGTAGTGTCTCTATGATGCATGCAAAGTTGTTTATTTTTTGTTTAATTTTTTTAGTAAACAGACAGAGAATTGTCTGTGTCTATGAACTGTCATTTTTTTCAATTTCTTATTTTAGGTCACATTACTGGTTCTGCAGTTGGTACAGATGCGTGGACTCCAAATATGGAAAACAGCCTCATGTGCACAGTGTTTCGGCTTTATCTGCAGGAAGGACTGGTGCAGTGGAACAAAGCCTTTGCAGATGTCACATGCAAACCTGCAAAGCCACAGGTTTCTAGGCCACAAACTATAAGGATTACACTACTGTGGTAAACTGCATGGATAATACATTTACACATCTCTATTTCTCTGAGTTGGTAACAAGTTACTGAATAAGGACTATAGGCATGCTTTTGGCAATCTAGTTACCGTCTTCTTAGCAACCTACATAAAAAAGGACAGCTTTGAAAATAAAAAGTATTTTATCTGTTGTAATGTAATGTCAACCATGGACCCTTTTCACAAGTCCCACATAGTGACGTAGACATGTGGGGGCGTGTTAGAACGAGCCGTTTTAGGGGGTCATGGCTGACTCTTAACTTTTATAAAGAATATCTCTTTGGATTTGAGACTTTAGTCTTTGCAACTTTACAGATCTTCTTTATGCACCAAGAGCTTGTAACACTCCAAAGAGAATTGAAATCGCATCATATGACCCCTTTAATTTTTGCCTGTCTTGACTCCATGTTTGGATGTGTAAAGAGTCGTATGGTCCTCCACAGTAGAGGGCGGTAAGTCGATGTCCCTGCATTACACTCTGTCAGGAATGCGTCACTTCCGGCGACCTACATTGGAGCCAATGGCATCGCGGCAGGACAGCAGTCCAGAGGCAGGTTTAAAGGCGCCGCCAGCCTGCGCGCAGAGCAGGACAGGGGGAGCTTTGCTGCATCGGAAAGTCTGCAGAAGTGAATATTTCTAATAACGTTACAAAGTCAGGATGTCAAACGAAAGGTAATATGCAATTGTTATTTACCAAACCTCAAGTATTATTTGCATTTTACATTGCGCATATTTTCCTGAAATGTACGTTACTGACGTGAGTGTGTTTCTGTGTAAGTTACTAACGTACATTTAGATTCTCCCTCCACTTTGGTGTGTTTTGTAAGTTTTATAACTTGTTGATGTGTTATAAAAAAAAACACTGTGCACAATAATAAACGTATTTGTTAAAACATGACTTTAGATCGGTTGTGCAAAGATCTGGAGGACGCATTTTTAAAAATGCATTTAACTTGGTCGAATGTGTGGTTGGCGCGCGCCATCGTGTTGTGACGCGCGAGGACGATTTTTTCCCTAATAATTTATTTCTATAAGCAAATCAGAATTTCGCAAGTTCTTTAAATCTTTTGAATGGTTCCATTAGTTAATATATTGTTTTGATTTTCGAAAATACAAGTTATTATAGAGGCTATTTTTGGTATAGACGTAAGTTAACTCGCGACAAATGGCGGGCATCACAGATCTTGTGATACGAGCTTGCAGTTTACAGTATACAAGCAATCAAAAACAGCTGTGATTGTGTCGATGTGTTATTAGCCATTGCATATTGTGTAGTGAGAAGTTGTGTTATTTCCTTTTAAATTTGTTGTAGGTTGAACTTATGTAATGAGGACTGTTTATCCTTCGGTTTGGGAGATCGCGGTTATTGGTTTCTGCTGTTATACCTCTATATATCCTTATAACAACACGAAATGGTGAGGTTGCTGTTGCTTAGTGTTTTCCTTGTTTTTATGTAGACCGTTTAAAGAACTGAGTGAGAATTTGGAGGGATCCCTGTGCAGGCCTCAGAGGAGTAAATGGAAAAGGCGGCCCTCCTGCAGTGGGGGTCTAGACACAGAAAACACTCCAAACGAGCTCATCCAGCAGTGGTCACCCCCACACAAAAAGTTCCTGACTTCTGCAAAAGGGAAAGAAAATGAGGAAAACGTATTTGTTCTTGCCAGACGTCCCAGGAAAAGAAGAGAATCATCAGGTTTGTGACTGAGAAATTGAACATATAAAGCCTACTGTATTATATTCGATACATGTGTTTCTATCATGATCACAAATTTTCTTGAAAACTTGTAATCTGCCTTCTGCCCTTTGATTATTACATCATACTTTTGTAATTGTAAAAATGTATACCTTCAGGTTTTGTCTTTGTGCTGTGAAATTGGGAAATTATTATTTATTACGTGAACTTAAATCTTATTATTATTTCAAAAAGATGTCAACATTTTCTAGTCTGACGCAACTTTGGTTTACGTATACATACATGATTATTCAGAAATATCATTTTAAAAAGACAATATAAAATACGTTAGGCTTTTGGGGACCGCTTATTTCTACATCTCTCAATTATCATTGTATTTTTTGCATTATGTTTTGCCCCCACAATAAAAACTACAGAGCTTTGATCATAAAACGTTTAAATATCGCCTTACTAAAGCCCTATTCGGACGAGACTAGTTTTACACGGGGTCGTTAGAGAAATTTGTGTTTTTAACAGATGTACTTGGTGATTTTAATCCCGTCCAAATCTGCCAAGTCTGTGTTTTTCTCACATAACCTCTGTAATAATTCCTACTGTTTTTCATCAAACCCAGTGATCCTCTGAGAAAACTAATCCCGTTCGAATGCGAATGTCTGTGATTGCTGGTGACATTTATTTATTTATTTATTTATTTACCCTTGTGTGTTTTGGCCAATGTGAATAACCGTAGGCGCTCTTACTGCACGCATGTTTGACATATTTGCCTCCCGGCAAAGAAATAAAAATAAAATAACAATAATAAAATCATGTGCTAGATCATGTAAACTGTTAAGACTGACTATTGTAATATCAGCGCCAGGTAAGATTACTCACGTTCATTTCTGCACTCAATTACATAATGTTTTAATTAGCCTACATATGTACCTTTATGAAAATTAAACATGGGTTTACTACAAAAAAAAAAAAAAAAGTTAAACTAAAGTAACCACACATTAACATGGTTTTGCTATACTAGCCATTTAGCTTCACAGTGGTATTTGTAGTAAAACTGTGATTATACTAATGGTAATTAATCCGAATGACTAAGCAATGAGCGCGTGATCTCTGTGACGCCCAGATGTCCATAACAGACCCTCCCACCTCTGTAATAAACACCGAGATGTTAGTCCCGTCCGAATTGGTACATGAAAATTGCAGACGTCCGGTGATAAGAATCGAAACTCAAACGTAGTTTAGAAAACTAGTCCCGTCCGAATAGGGCTTGAGACATATTATTGGAGAATATAAATGTTGTCACTATATTTATGTAAATAGTCTGTTTAAAAAAATCTCATTGTTTTACATAACAGACGTATGTTTTTAGCACCAAATTACATAATTTAGTTTATTTAGGGCGTCTGAATATAATTCAAGTCTGAGATTCATATGTTAATTATATTATATTGTATGAGCCATAAAAGCCTAATGTATCAAATACTAGTATGCGTAACAAAATACACACATTTTCTTTTACTGTTTTGTCTTAAGTTTCTATGAATCTTTTCATATGTAAGCTTTTACAGGTTTAATGTAGTACTGTATATCTGATTGGAAACTTTTTTGTGTGTAAGAGCTGTAAAGGTAAATGGGACGTAGTTGCATGAACAGACAACTTATCAATACCCTGTAGAGTTCCATTTTGGGGGCCACTTACTGTTTCTCCCCAAAATTTAGTTGAATTGTATTATTGTAATTGCTTATAAGATGTACATAGACTTGTTTGGGCAGAATAGAGCCTAATTTGTTACCTTTTTCCTCCCTCTGCAGGCTTGTGTTGGGACAGTCTGCCTGATGAGCTGTTGTTGGGAATCCTGTCTCGTCTCTCACTGCAAGAACTCCTCCGGACATCACATGTCTGCAAGCGCTGGCATCGTTTAGCGTAAGCTCTTCATACACTATTACAAAGTTGGAGTTTGGAAGACCACCGATCACCTGTGATGGAAATCATAAAAGTCAAAACTCTGCATTTGCAGGTTTGATGAGTCTCTGTGGCACAGCGTGGACCTGGTGGGAAAGGCTCAGTTAGATGCAGAGCTTGGGCAGGTTCTCTCAGCTGGTGCCTTGAGATTGCGCTGTCCACACGCATGCATCGCTCAACCCAGTTTTAAAAGTGCACAGTAAGTAATTTGTGTTTTCACAGTGCCACAGTAAAGTCCTATTGTGTAAGTGCTGCTGTTGTTGCTGTTTTATGTTTGTAAATGTAGTGCATTTTGAACTACAGGAAACTTCGTGTCCAGGATCTGGATTTATCAAACTGCACAGTGGAGACGTCTGTTCTCGAAGACATCCTGTCTCGCTGCAAACATCTACAGAATCTCAGTCTCGAAGGATTGGTGCTCTCTGATAGCATTATTCAGTAAGTGATAGTCAAAAAGGCATTTTACACAATACAACATAACTAGATTTTTTTTGTTAGCGGCACACATTGACCAATCAAAAGGGTTTTTATTCACAACCAATCAAACAGCATTTAGTTTTTGTGTTCAAAGACATGGAGAAAACTACTCTTGCTGTTGACAGTTTTCCTGTGCTCTTTCAATCTAACAAGTAGATCTTACCAGATTGTCTTCCAAGCTGTCATATGTTTCATAAAATATGTCATTATTATATCATATATATATATATATAATAATGTCATATATTTCTATTTTATGTATTTTCTAAAGTGTAGAAATTACACATTTTATATAGAAATAATTTTTCTTTTTTTTCTTTTTTTTTAAGAGCAGGTCATGTGTTTTTTTTTAAAGTGTCCTAATATTGTGTTGGAGTCCCCTACAACAGGTTTAAATGCATCTAAGGTCAGAAAACACTGTACTTTTCCCAGAATATACATTTATACATAGACATTTGTCCATGATTTTGAAACGGTTCGTTCGATTCAGTTCTGAGCTAAATGTCTGTAAACCCCTCCCTTCCATAAGCCCTGTGCTAACGTGACTAACTGATGAAACAATACAGTTTGAAAACCAAAATATGTCTACTGTAATGTCTGAAGAATGACAGACAAACCTTTGTCCTTGTCCTTGTCTTAACCTTTAATTATAACGCAGAACAGCTGTATCACATGTGCACCAGCCTAACTAACTCGTCTCTCTCTACCAGGTCTTTTACTCCCTGCATTAACCCTATAACTACATAAACAGCACTTTCACAATGATTATAAAGTCTGTGCGCTACACTACATTCTTTTATTAAACGAAGTAATTAGAACAACGACAGTCTACATTAATCAACACATTCTTGGGAAATAGTGGGTTCACAGCGAATTACCAGAACTATTTCAGTAAGACAGTAATATCGTGCTTTACCTGGAAACCTAAAGCTGCACTAGGTAGCGATCACATATTAGCCCAAAAAAAAAGCACTCAATTGAAAATGTACAAATAACATATCAATCGTACTTACAGTTTGTGGTTCGGAGAAGGTTGTTGGTCCGAATAAAGAAGATTAGAAGCCAACGAAGATAAAAGGCAAGATTAGAGAAGCTGTCCTCGGTAAAATGACGAGCACAACAACAAGTTTGAATTGTATTGCTGTGGTATCGTGGAACACAGCATCTTCTCGACACGGAGTGTTCGTAATGTATTTCGTGGACAGGCGGGGATTATGCTAATGTGTTACCCAGTGACGTAGATCGGTAACAGGTAGAAGATTCGAAAATATAGCTACTTGTTAAGGCGATTCTGAGTCGACTCTTTCTTTTGAGAGACAATATGTTACTGTTTACATTGAAGGATAGCTACCTTACAAACTGCAAAAGAGATATTTTTCGAAAACCCATATGACCTGCTCTTTAATTGTTATTAGTCACTGGTAACATTCACATTCCTTCAGAATGTAAAGCTGCAGATTTAACTATTTTTTTTGCAAATTTACATATGAAAATATGAAGACCTTGAACCTGTATTTTGTTCTCTTGCAGTTCTCTGGCTCAAAATACTGAAATTGTCCGACTGAATTTGTGTGGCTGTTCTGGCTTCTCTGCTGATTCTCTGGCTGAGATGCTAAAATCTTGCACTCGGTAAGATTAACTTTGTATACCATACAAAATAAAAATTGTGTTCCTGAGAAAAATGTTTCACTGTTTCCAGAGAAATAACAAGCAGCATGACTGGTTTCAACATTGATGATAAGCAATGTTTCTTGAGCACCACATCAGCATATTAGAATGATTTCTGAAGAATCATGTGACACTGAAGCAGGGTGTCCGCGGGTCCTTGGTAACAGCCCAAATGTCTTTCTTATTCACTGATTAAATGTAAGAATTTGACTCAAAAGATAATGCACACTTATAGAAAAATGGCGTTATAAAGGTAAAATGCCCATAAAAGGTAAAAAATCTATTTAAACTTCTCTGACCATCACACAGAATATGAAGAATATCAAAAACTTTAGGAGTCAGCTGTCCACGAAAGTCCTTAAGATGTCAGCATAACACACTTAATCAGTTGAATGAATGACTCACTCATTAAGTGACTTACCGTCACTTACTGGTAGTTCAGTTGAGAAGTTTGTTGAAAAGTATGCATTTTTCCCCTCAACATTTCTTATTTGTATATTCATAAATGCATTTAAAACATTAATCTCATAACATTATTTATTGCAGTTGTAATTATTGTTATTTGCGGTGTAAATTATTTAATCTGACTGGTAGCAGCCCTATGGTGTATATTGAATTTATTGATAATTCGTAATAATTTGACATGTAAGATGATGCATACATCTAAAAAGGTTAAAAATAGGCCTTGTAAAGGTAAATATGCAGATTTAAGTATGTAAAAGCTGATAGAACACTGATGAAAATATTGCTTCAGAATAAATTGTTTACTCCACCAAAAATCTCAGTGATGCAGTTATTTTGTATGGAATATTGTCTGCTGACATGAAAAGTTCACTGTATATCATAGTAATAAATACCATTTATTACAGCATTGATGTTTTCTTTTTAATTTATACACATTAAATATACAATGTTATTTTCTGGATTTTTTTTTTTTTTTCGGTCTCTCACAGTTGAGGTGTACCTACGATGAAAATTACAGATCTCTCCATTCTTTGTAAGTGGGGAAAACTTGAAAAATCGGCAGTGTATCAAATACTTATTTGCCCCACTGTATATGTATGCAATAAAGTGTGTATATCCATTACAGGTTTAGGTCACCTTTCATATAAGGTGGTATTAAAAAGGTCTTAAATTTAACTTGTTCAAGTCTGCAGAAACCCTGTGAAGGCTAGTTTAATGTTTGCTGAAAATTCAGCTTTGCCATCATAAGATTAAATTACATTTTAACATTTTCAAGCAGAAGTCAGTTCTTTTTAATTGTAATAAAATGTCACAATTTTACAGTTTTTACTGCATTTGATCAAATAAGCGCAGCCTTGATAGGTATTCCAAGACTTTCAAAAACACAAAATCTTTCTTTTAAATGTTGGTGTACAGCCAAAGACAACTAATTTTTTTTAAATATAATACTTGATGAGCATGTATTCATCATCAAAAATGTCAGAACTAGTTATTTTAAAGTACTGTGTTGTCACAATTATTTGATAGAGGGCACTTACTGTGTATGTTTTTTACACTCTACTACTATATTTTTTAATATCTGCATGCAGTTACATGTAATTAATTTCTGTAAATGCATTCTACCTCTATAGCGGCAAAAGTATTATACAATACAACATGTCTAATTGTATATGATCATGTTTACTATATGTATAGTCCTGTTAAAATAACTGTAAGTCTGTGCCTCGTCACAAGCATTTCAATGCCCAGTTCCCCAGTGTAACTGTACAGATGACTCTTGACAAGTACATTGTACTGAAAATGTATTTTATTTAAGGCGAGTATGTTGTAAAGACACCTAATATAAAGTGAGACCGTATCTTTTCATAGTATATCAAGTGTTTTACCTCCATAGATCAAAGAAAATTATATGAATCATATGATGACACCCTTTAAAGCCCATCATTTTCTTTCTTTCCCCAGAATTGAAGAAATGAATGTGTCATGGTGTGACTTCAATAATCTCCATGTTCAAGCTATTGCTAACAACGTTCCCTCCAGCATCACTCAACTGAACATCAGTGGTTACAGACAAAACCTCACAATGGAAGGTAAGGAAAGCAAGGAATTCAGATTTATGTAAATGCATTTGTAACCATTTCATGCACCAACAGTGCATTTTTGTGTGTGCGTTTCAGATGTTAAAGCTATAGTAAATAGATGTTCAAACCTCACAAATCTAGATTTGAGGTAAGTTCCTAACTCAAAAGATGATTGTGGATCAGATGCCTAATTGCAAACAGCAGGAGGTTCACATTCAATTATGTGTTTTTATCATTACAGTGATAGCGTGCTTGTGACGACAGACAGTTTCCCAGTCCTGCAGCAACTTTCCTCCTTGAGACATCTGGCACTGAGCCGCTGTTATCAGATCCACCCAGCTTCACTCATGTAAGAGAGTGGTTGAATTCAGAAAGACAAGACAAACATAAACACTTTTGATCTCTATATAGTGTCTGCATTCAAACCCTAAATATTCCTTCTCTTTTTCTCTACAGTGATTTTGAAAAGTTTCTAAATTTGCAGACCCTGGAGGTCTTCGGGCTTATACAGGACAGCTACCTGCCCATTCTTTGTAAAGGTCTACCGCACATACAGATCAACACGCAGCCTTTCTCCACTGTGGCACGTCCCACCTCGGCATCAAGAAAGGATCGCACACTTTGGGGAATGCACTGCCGCCTCGTGTACAAACATTGATGTTTTTAATTCAGGATGATTACAGGGTAAACCAAATTGTAAAATAGCTTTTATAATAATCCATATCTCTCTCTCTCAATTGTGCCCATTTAGAATTATTTGTGATTTTTAAAAATATCTTAAAACATCACTGGTAAGTCCTCGTTTTAAATTGTTACAGTTTCAATGTTGTGAAGATGACAATTGTGTTGGAGGTCCTGACAATCTTGAATGGAGTGGCGTTCTTGTTACATTGCAGCAAAGACCACAAAATAAGAGATGAAGAGTGGACAGGCTGGCTAGTGGTATATTTTGATATTTGAAATGTTTCGTACCAATAGCTAATCATTTTGAAAATGGTGAGTTTAAATGTTTGTTACTTCAGGTGAAAACTAGAATAATAATGTTTCTGTTTGTCACGCAAGATCTGTTTTCCTGCAATGATCAAGTACATTTCCAGTTTTACTATAGAGGTTTATCAAAGTTAGTATTAAAAATGGTTTTATTATTATTTTATATTGTTCCCAAATTCTTTTGCCATACAAAAGCATTAAACCAGGTGCTTTTATAGCAGAGAAATGAATGTGAACCTCTTCCATTTTTCTGACCAGTTTTAATATTGGAAAACTTGAATTTTGTACAACTTCGGTGGTCGCTAGACATGTTTTTTAATGAATTGTTTACATTGTCTGAATTGTAAATAAATGTATTGTTTTATTTAAAGCCATCCCCATGTGAGTTTTTCCCAAAAAAAAGAATGCAGACATTTTAAACAACCAAAGTTCCTGAGAATGGTTTTCCAAATTTCTGGCATGTTTTAAACCACTGCCTGCACAATGTTTTGACCTGATGGAGTAGAGTTTGACTCCACATCCAAACTTTTGCCCTATTGTGTACTTCAAAAACATTAAAATATCAAATATTTTTCAGGTTGCAGTTTCAGAAATGTTTGATTTCTACATTTACAAAATACTTCTGTGCATGTTTGGCACAAAAGTAATAAAAAAAAAAGTTTGAGTACATGTGCTTAAGCATGAATCTGCATCACATTTCTAAAATATACACCAACAGATGTGACAATATAATGCTGGTGTATCTGGGGGAAAAGTGTTTGTTATTTCTGAAGGCTGCAACCAAGAAGGTCGTTTAAGCACAGACTACATAAGTGTGAAATCCTGATATATATACCAGTACACTACATTTCCTCTGCAAACCCCATCATCCCTTAAAATTCAGTGCTTAAAGAACCTGCTGTCAAAGTCTGGCATTAAAGACAATCATTCAGTCCTCAATAAACAGAGTTTGATGTATCAAAGGATTTCATCTAGAATGACCGTTCGCAACAGGTCCTCCTCATTTAAGCTGATTGTAGCAATGGCACCATCATTAAACTCGAAGGACGTCCCACCATCCACCACCATGCAGGCATCCCAACACCTTGAGCGGACACAAACCCTACCAAAAACAAGAGCCATGAGCACTGCAGGTTTTCACAGCATTTTCATCAGTATTCAGCCTTGTTTGATCAAAAACGTGGAGAAATAGTTACTGTTAGTTCATAATGTCGAATGCATTAAGCAACCTTTTTACAGCATTTATGTCTAAAAATGTTCATGTTTGTACAATTTAAAATGTTTTTATAAACCAAGATTAACATTACATTATTATTACTTATCCAATCATTTACCACGACAGTTGTGAGAAGATGGAAATTAAAACTCACTTTTTGGCAAAACCTCTTTGTCGGCTATTGGAAAATACTCTGTTGACTATCGGCTCTCTTATACTGAAGAAAAGTTTGTCCTCCTCTGGGCTGAAGATCAGGGATTCGTTGTATGTTTCAGTCACTGAACACAAAATAGGGACCAATTATTTAATGTACAGAATATTAATATAATTTTATACATTTAAGCAGAATTAAAATAATGAAAAGCCATTTTAAAATACAAACAATATATTTCAGTCACTGCACACAAAATAGGAGCCAACTGTTTAAATTGCAGATAAAAACATAAATAATAATTTAAAAAAAGGTTATTTTAAAATACAAATGATCTATTTCAATCACTGAACACAAGAATAGGGAACAGTTATTTAAATCGCAGAATATAAATTTTTACAATTTAAACAGAACAAAAAAGCCATTTGTACTTTGCAATACTAATGAGCGGATTATTAATACTTGTAAAAAAAAAAAAAAAAGATTGTATTTTGAACTCACCACTCTCAATGAACTCCCGATTTAGAGGAACATCCAAACCGGTTTTTAATTGACCTAAGATACAGAAAAGATGAAGATCATGCTTGTAGTAGCTGACGATTATAAACTGTTCTGTCATAGAACATAAGTAATGCAGAATATATTTAACATATATAACTTTTGTTTTTGTGTTTCTAACCTATTCTGAGGACATCCTCCACTGCCTGCTCGACAAGCTTATTAATATTGTAGGACCTGGACGAAGGAACAAAAATAATTTGGTAATCTCTTGACATTTTTATGAGGTGTTGTAAGATCACTTTTCTTTAAAGCAGCGCTCTGACTCACCAGGCTTTAGATCCGGTTCCAGTGCAAATGCTAAGCCCTGAGCTCTTCTGCTTCTCCCACGGCCCGTCGTCGATGGAGATTTCGTAGTATGAAGCCCTATGAAGCGAGAGGGTAAGATGGGGTTTGAAGGATTTATACTTCAACCTGTGGCAAACAGAAATCCACAAGTAAGGGGAGATGGGGGGATGCATGGAGTGAAGGAGGACATGTGGTTGATGAAATGTTCGAGGGGTGCGACTGGTTCCACATCGTCACAGAATGGTGGGCAGGGACATATACCTGGAGGACAGGGACTCCCCAATGAAGATCTCATTGAGCCCTCGGACAGGCAGTAGGTGAGGCCTTTCAGGACTGTTGTGTGTTGTACCTGTCACAAAAATATGATAGCATTGTTATCTTTCTGTAGAACACAAAGAATACACAAACTTGTTCAGAGCAAACCTTTCTTACAAAGTAATCAAAGCTGTGTGCAGCGTTACTGCACTTAAAGGAACAGTTCACCTTAAAAAAATTAAAATTGTCATTTCCTCACGTCGTTCCAAACCTGTATGATTTTCTTTTTTTATGGTAAACATGAAAGACGATATTTTGAAGAATGCTGGTAATCAAACAGTTGATGGCCCACCATTGACTTCCACAGTATTTCTTTCAGTACTATTGAAGTCAATAGACCAATTTCAGTGTTTGCAAACAGTGATGACGTTTTTGTGGGCGGAGTCTATTTGGTGGCAGAAGCCGTGGAATAAAATAATAAAAAAAGGTACATTTTGAGTTTTTATTTCAAAATTCGGACTTTTTTTTCTTGCAATTCCGAGATTATCTCTCACAATTCTGATAAGAAAAAAAAAAAAAAATCAACTCGTCATTCTCTTTTCCCCTCGGCTCAGAATCATGAGTTTATATCCCACACTTCTGGCTTTTTTCCCCTCAGAATTGGCAAACTCGCAATTGTTGAGGTAAATCAAGTTATAAAGTCCGAACTAGGAGATTTAAACTTGCATTTGTGAGAAAAAAAGTCAGAATTGTGAGATAAAATAGGTAGGCTAAATGTAATGTAAAATGTTATACGTTTAAATAGCATTTCATGCTTTAACTGAAGGGCTAATACAATATGTCCCCTATGTGAATATTATATAGACCTATTGTTTAAATCAAATTTATGCTTTAAAAGTAGGGTAATCGTAGCAGGTTTCATCCATAGTTTGTCTGTTTAAACGTCTGCGTTTAGCTTCAAATGGCATCTTTTATGACATTATTCTATAAAAATTATTTGCATTCTGATTCGGACATCCAAACAATAAATTTTTTCTCTTATTCCATGGATTTTACCCGTTTCCCTCCATTTGTTCCCTGTGTTTTTCTGCCACCACAATGCGCGCACAGCTGCAAGTGACGTAACTGAGACGTCTACACCAAATTGGTCTATAGGGACCAACAGCTGTTTGGTTTTTCAAGATTCTTTAAAATATCTTCTTTTGTGTTCAAGATAAGATAGAAAATTGTACTGGTTTGGAACATGAGGGTGAGGAAATTATGACAAAATAAAAATTTTTGAGGTGAACTATCCCTTTAACATAAAACCAAACATAAGTGAAAATGTGCTTGTTAACAAATTAAAACACCTAACCAGGAAAATGACTCCGGAATGTAAAATAAAAGTAATTATTTTAAATAACATTTGTAAAACTTTTGATACATGCTATTTTATAAAACTATTATGAAACAATGCAGGTGCATTAAACATAAAAAAAAAAAAAAAAAAAAAAAAAAAAAGAACAGTGAAAAAAAAAAATAAAACGACGTGAAATTAAATTAATTAAAAAAAATTGATTCAAAACCAAAAATGAAAAAACACAAATAAAATAAATCTCTTCATAATTTAGGGATGTAACGATTAACCGCGAGCTGGTTGAAAATCGATTCAAATATGTGAAGATTCAAACCTGTTGAGATGCTAAACAAATCGCAATTCAATTAGGGGTAGGAGTTTATATGATTGTATCTCTGAGGGGAACTTACGGTCTTTAGAAAAGTTTAGATGGTATTTTTTTATTTTCATCTTGCCTCTGTATAATGCATATTAAAGTTCATAAAGGGGAAGTCGTGGCCTAATGGTTAGAGAGTCGGACTCGTAACCCAAAGGTTGCGGGTTCGAGTCTCGTACCGGCAGGGATTGTAGGTGGGGGGAGTGAATGTACAGCTCTCTCTCCCACCTTCAATACCCTTGAGCAAAGCACTGAACCCCCAACTGCGCCGCAGCATAAATGACTGCTCACTGCTCCGGGTGTGTGTTCACTGCTGTGTGTGTGTACACTTTGGATGGGTTAAATGCAGAGCACTAATTCCAAGTATGGGTCACCATACTTGGCCACATGTCACTTTCACTTTCATTAGTGCAGCGCTGCTTTGTTTACAGTGAATCTGCTCACAGTTTTTTTGCTTCAAATTTCGAAATTATACAATGTAATTTAGAATAAAAACTGCTCATGTTGCATGTAAGCCTCTAGTTTTAAAAGGAAAGTGCACAGACAAAGCTTTATTTTGTTTATATGAAGAGATTTATTTTATTTGTGTTATTTATTTGATTTGGGGCTTGTTTTAAAATTTCTATTTAGTTTTGTCATTTACATTTACATTATATTTCAATTTAGTCATTTAGCAGACACTTTTATCCAAAGCGACTTACAAATGAAGACAATAGAAGCTATCAAAACCAACAAAAGAACAATAATATGCAAGTGCTATATTAGTATATTATTATAGTGTTATATTTCAATTTCAGAAAGAAACGTGAACATTTTTTGTCCGAGCAATAATAAAAGGACACATTTAATTTAGAATTTGTCTTAAATCTCATTTTCTTAAAAACAAATTGTGAATCGAATCATGAATCGAATTGAATCGTGAGTGAATCGTTACATCCCTAAATATAACTATAATAACCCTGGTTGAGAGAACAAAGAAATGTCAAGGTTATATTTACCCTCAAAAAAAGCGCACACACACACACAAATTAAATTGCAAAAATTAAGCCAATTTTTTCAATCTGTTAATTTAATACTTAATTCCTACAAAATATAAGCACATGTCCACCAACACTTACTATTTCAATGAAAAAGCATCTCACTCATTAATTTAATACAAAAATGAAAACAGCACATCATATTTAATTATATTTTCATTTAATATTTAATTATAATATTTAATATTATTTTTTATGCAACTACACGTTTTTTACTCATTCTCATTATTGTAATACAGTAATAAAATTCATCTTTTCTCCTTTTTTTGCTGTGAAATATGACCTAGACATTTTTTGATATTATTTGTAAGACTCTGAAGTCAGAAGAGCAGCACAGAGGAAAGTTGTAAGATAGTAATGAGTACAATATGATTCGTACTGCTCTGAGTGTCTGTAGTGACGCGGTGCGCCTTGCTGTGCTGCTGGAGGCTCAGCTGCAGCTCATGCAGGTCCACTGGAGTTGGGTTGATCCCCGTGCCTTCCAAGTACATACGGATGCGCTGACGCCACTGCCACCTAGCGAAGATAGTTACTTTTTTTAAAAAAATAAAAAAGAGAAAGGAAAGACATAGAGGGATACATCATAGAACATTAACAAACATTTAATCACTTTATATAGTTGGTTGGGGTGGATTATATTTGTATGTCAGGTACTAATAATCAGATTTAATTCAGTTATATTCAACTATAATTTTAGTAGACAAATTTCTTTGACACACACACACACACACACACACACACAAAACGTCCCTAGACTTGAATACGGCTTAATGGAGGATTTGGCTTTCTGAGCTGCCAAGCACCTCCCCCAAGAGGAAAATCAATCCTTATCCCATAAGAAACAGTTATTAGCTAGTAACATTAGCTTTCCAGTGGGGTACACAGTCTATATCAAACGTATTTTAATAAGAATTGCTCACTTGAACTAGAACTTCTTTACAAGAGGGCAAAGTGCTTTTGCGGAGTACTTCTGCAAGAGATGTGGAAGAAAACAACTGACTGCAAATTGGATTACTGCTGACTGTAAGCAACAGTAAACAAGAGGTACCCACCTGAACTCACCCTTCCTGAGTTTCTGTAAGGCCTCAGAAAAGGCCTGTGTATAGTGCACAGGTAAACACAGGTGACCCTCTGACCTACAAAAACACAGCTACATTATATATTTATAAAGCAAACAAGAAACTTCAACTCACTATAGGATAGCTTTTATTACCTTTCTGGGTCTGTATTGACCCCCAATACAGGTTTGTTCTTATCATACACTTTACTGGCAACTAGTAGCATGGTGCCATCACCTATGACATAAACAAGGCTGTTAGAAATTTACAAAAGAGAAAAGAAGTACATGAAATTTCTCATGTGTCAACCGGTGCACAGTTGCTGAGCTTTACCTCCAGCAGAGATGATGGCATCGGCCCATCGTACTGTGTCCTCATCATACTCGCCTCTTTTGACAATGTGCACCTCAATCCCTTCTTTCCTACAAAAATAAAAGGACAGTTTTGAAAATTGTTTAAAAATGACTTAAAATACTGTTAGAGTTTCCATTTCTGATCATCATCTTACTGTAGGCTGTCCACAATCTGTCCAACATTGAAGGTGTGTATATTGTGTCTCTCCAGAAGCCCATTGTAACTGGATCCTTTCAGGGCAAGCTGTGATGACAAGTAGAAGACAGATTAAATATCATAAACAGTGTACTGCTTCTTAAAAAACAAACACTGTCGCATTGTGTATAATGGGGTGTTAGTTGGATTTGGACTAGGCATTGTTGGCGGCCTTTTAAATACTTAAGCCCATTTTTCTTGCTGCTGAATCAAACTGACAATAGTACAAGCAGAAAAGGAAGGTTACTGACTTAACTGATTTCTTTTATTGAGAAATATAAGTTTTCTATAAAACACCGTCAAGTAAGAAAACAGCAGAGAAGTCAAAAGTATTAGATTAAATTATAGTTTACCAAGTTAACCCTTCAATACATCCAAATATAAATATTTTATGAAAATATTTATATCTAACATCCAAATATAAATATCTTAAGTAAATCCAAATTTAGATAGAGGGAGGGGTGACGCAAGAGAAGGCATGGAGAGAGAGAGAGAGAGAGAGAGAGAGAGAGAGGGAGAGGGAGAGGGAGAGGGAGAGAGAGATTCTTCCCAATTATGGACTCACAATTTTAGAGGGAGGGGTGACGCAAGAGAAGGCATGGAGAGAGAGAGAGAGAGAGAGAGAGAGAGAGAGAGGGAGAGGGAGAGGGAGAGAGAGATTCTTCCCAATTATGGAAATTTGCACTCACAATTTATAAACAAACACACTACACAGAATAGTGTGGAACGGTCAGGTCTCATAGTAAAACTGCGATTCATTTTCTCCTTATGGGAATAAATTCTAAAGATAATGTGTAAACCTATAACGACAGATCTACTGTGAGCTATGAGGTTGTTAACCGATGATATTTGCTTTTGTTGATCAAATATCATCGGTTATGCCATCAGCCTGCATTATTTCAACGTAATTCTTTTAATAATCATGTTTAACAGTGGAATTCTTGGTGAAAAATGCATAAAAGTGTACTACTACTATTTCTGCCATAAAAAGATGTAAAAACAGCAAGACTAGAATGCTAGGGGGCGGTTCTGAGTTCAGCAGTCAGTTTTCATAAGCACTCAAACTACTTAACTATTTATATGCATATTATGCATATTTTGCAGTGAATGTCAATAGTTTCATATTTCTGCATCGTTTTTAGTTAGATTGCTATTTGCAATGCTTCATGGGACTGTAGACTGTAATACGTTTTTGCTTCAAATCAAAGTCTGTAAACTGGTTGCTTCATGGTATAAAACTCTTTAAAAATACATTTTTGTAAATCCCCATGGGAAAAATGAGCAGGATAAATAATTCCTAAACCATGGCTGCTGGAAAAGTGGGTGGGGTCACCTTTCAGTATGCAAATATTACAGTGACATCACCGTCCTGTATATAGATTTTGAATAATGAGCATTTTGCAAATGTTAATCCAACATTTCTTATTTTTCCACTTACATTTATAACAATAAAAATGCATACTGTACCTACCTAAAGCTATTACACTATGAATACTATTACACACAAAAAAATCTGAAAGAACAATCAGAATATATAGAACTGTGACGTCAACTTGCAGGCCAACCTTCATTTGGGTTTTTAGAGGGTTTGAATTGATAAATAAGTACAAAAAGATGGAATCCTTTGATGGAAACATTACGTCTATTTTGATACAGCACATGCCTTAAAAGCACTGTAACAAGACAAACCGGTGTATCTGATCAATGCACAGAGATGAACAGGTGCATTCACCTCTTCACAAGTGTCTGCTTACCAGCTGTTTGAGATCCTCCTCCGACAGTCCCGCATAGCGATATCTCTGCTGCTCGAATTCATATCGTGTGGTTTTAGTCACAACAGCCACCTTCGCAGGTTTGAAGCCACGTTCAGCTTGCGAAGCAACTTTACACGCGGCGGTCTGATGAAAACACAGACGACTACAATAGCTCCCCGTGAAACGCGCCACTAGTGGATTTCCATTGGAAAGGGATTTCCTTAAAGCTCGGGATAGCATTCTACTACCGCAAAATAATATTGGAAAAATAACCAGAAACCAAAAAATGAATTACAGCATGAAAAGTTTCAGTCATTCAAGGCTTAAATCCTGTCCTGTCCAGAGAGCCAGACCACCAGGCAAAACTACTAACTTACCACGAGAAATTCATTCAAATGGCTTTACGGGCTTTAAAATGCTGCAGGTGCTTGGCAAAGTAAATAAAAGCATTGTAAACTCAACTAAACTAAACACACAAGACTGATTTATATATATATATATATATATATATATGGGGTCGTAAGGTGTTAATGTAGTCAATGGAACCAGAAGCATTCAGTGACTGACAGGTCACCTGCTGACAATGGCAAAGCACCTAATCTTACTTTCTACACGTGTGACTAGAGCTGCTAAGGCTGTGGTTCTGACTAGCAGGTTATCACCCGCTGGCTACGTAGTGTTGGAAGCACAGGTCACATTTGCTGAAGGTTTCGTGCACGATGCCCTTAAGTGTACGTGAACAGCTAGCTGATTACAGCTGTCAGTTTTAGCAGGTCAACCAACTCTACCTCTCCAAGCGCAGTGAGCGATCACATCCCCGTCTATCTGCCCTCACACATCTGAACGACGGAGAGCGCGAGTCTAAGCGATCTACGGAAACCTGACGTTTAGCGTCTGCCTAAATACAGAACTTCAAATCACAAACTTGAGGCTAATACAAACATCAGATCCCACACTCACACATGCCGCCATCTTTAAAGCACGTAGCGCTGACTCGGTGGGCGTGGATTTGTATAGAGTTTTTGTATGCTAGTGTGCCCAGTCTTTACTTGTTGCCCAGTGTGAAGTTTAGATTTCTATCTCAACCTTTTACCCGTTTGCACTAAGGCTTCTAGAATCTGATAACCAGTACGGTAATACACCGTGCATTTCATAAAGTAATTCCAATAATTAAACCCATCATATTGTTGGCTTTTCCATAGTTGTTGACACTATATATATATTTTTGTATCGATTTCAAAAAATGCTTCATGTGTTATAATTTATGCTGAACTCTATAAGTTGTGTAACGTATCCCCCAGCTCTTTTCTTACAAGATATTATTGTATGTTTATTGTTCAAGCTAAAAAAAAGTGTAATTGCTGACGAATGAGGTGGGGATTGTGCGTTATGAACTGTAACCTATCTTCTTGTATCTTATTCCTTCTTCCTTGCTTGGAAGGAAAACTTGAGCTTGAAATTCAAAGTGTCAAATAAAGTAGGCGGACGGAAAGTTCGGGAAGGCAAGCTCTCTAATTCTAAAAACTTCTTGTTTAGATTAGATAGGTACTTTGGATAACTGCCCAACAGGATGGACGAGAGTTCTTGCCAATGACAGTGAACTACACTGAACTCTGCAGACAGTTTATAACCCAACCCCTTCCCCTTTTCTAGTAGCCTTTCGCATCTGACACAGTGACTTATAGGAGGCTCAAATAATTGCTATCAGGAGTTTCTATTTTTATTTAGACTTATATGTTGCATTCGATTTACTTATATAGACTAATATAATTGTTTATTTAAAAAAAATCACACATTGCTAAATTGATTATTCATATTGATTTATCAATTATTCAAAATGTGTCTCCATGCATATGGAGGACGAAACCGGCAAAAACAATAAATAAATAAATAAATATGCAAATAAATAAATAAATGTGTGTATAATTGTACTGTACATTTAGTTCTGGAACTAAAGCGGTGCGAAAGGCCCTGTCTCTGGTGTTCCTGTACTTCTGGAGTGAAGCTGGGAATGACTACAATGACTTTGACTGGTTTGTGTCATACATAAAAGATACATTTTTACATATTTTATTGACCTCCATTGTTCATTACTGTTAATTTTAAATTGTTTTCAATCTGGAACATTTATTTAATAGTTGAATAGATATAACAACAATGGCATTGTTAATTTTATAAAGATATCTCCACTTAGGTAGCTTAACTGGAATACACAAAATAATATTTTATGTATATTTATACAATGTACATTTAAAGGTCACATATTTTACACCTTTCTGGAGTTTTATTTTAAGTCTTGATGTCCTTAAGAATATATATTTGTGGTATAAGTACCAAAAACCATCTCAATATATTTTTACAGCTCCTCTCTAAGGAGCTCTGCAAAGAACAGGTCGAATTTGTCCTGTCTAATTAATATTCATGAGCCTCTTTTCTGATTGACCTGTTGTTTTCTGAGTGACACACGGCCAGGCCAATCACAGGTAACTAGGGTCATGTATGCTGTAGCCTGCTGTGGATGGTGATACTCACAAATAAGGTCAATAGAAACACCGGTAATGATGGTCACTGCTGAGGGAATGTTGTCCGGCCATATCTCTAATTACCTTTGCAGATGTGTGACGCCCTATTGAAGATATCTATGATGTCATTACAGATATCTTCAATGGAGTTTTGACTAGTCATAAAGTATTTAGAGATATCTCTAATCCGATTTCTTACTAGTGCAATTATAATTGCAGATATCTCTAATTGTCATTGTGACTAGTCGAATTATAATTATGACTCGTCAAAATACAATTGTTCCTATCTTAAATTATATTTATGGATAGTCAAAACAAACTTTTAAATGCTAAAAGGGCTTGCCATAGTGACCGAGTAGTTCTGACGTTACCTTTTTACGGAAGTCACAATGGTTCGTGAAAAATCACAGCTACTTTATGCAGGCTGTGTGCATTTGACTGTGGATTGACTGTTTTGAAACTTATATGGTAGTTACATAGCACCTAGACATCAGTTATCATGAAAAAAGCCAGGAAATTTCAGTTTTGACAATATGGGACCTTTAATAATACACTAAGTAATATTTCTTCTGCTTTACCTCCAGGCTTAATTTTGGTAATCTGGGTTTCTGGGTTCCATGGTCCATAGTTTTGTTGATTCTTGCTGTTTTTTTTGTTCACTTATGTTGCTGTTCTGCTGGTATGTGTTGTAAGAATGTTCATTCTCATAACCACTGTTTTAATGTTTTTTTTCTTAGAAAACCAACCCCACAGTTAAGAAATCACTTTTGTTAAATAGATTAATGTTCTCCATTGTGGCGGATTAAATGTACTTATTGTATCATTGTTGTCAGTGTGGTTTTCTTTTGCTTTTATGCCTAAAGTCTCATTAACAAGTTACTAAAATGTCCATCCGATAATTTGCTGGTATGAAATGTGCTTACATTCACAGCTGTTGGCAGTTTGTCTTCTCTCTGAAGGCCAGAGGTTATATTTACATTGGTGTCACAAGGTAATAATTTCATCCACATCTCGTCTATGTAACAACTGAAAGTCTGAGTATGAGAATTGATGGTGTCTCTTTTGATAGATTGGGATCTCAGTGACTTTGATTCTCTCCATTGTGGCCTCATCTGTTCTCACAGATTTATGGAGCAAGAAATGGATGACTGTACTTTTATCTTTTCAGGCATGTTTACTATCAAATGTCTATTTGTCAGGTAACTGCTCCATATCTACACATAGGTGGTGTAGTTTTAATGACTCTATTATCTTGGCCAATAGCCTTGCATGTCTTCCGTATCAGTATGAGAGGTAAGGATGAGTTTTTTTTTTAAGCACATTTCCAATATCCAAAAGGAAATATACTTTTTACTTTATTTTGCACCACCCTGATGCATCTTATGTCACAGAAAGTGCATATTCTTACAGTGAATTCTCTGCCTGTGTCTGTTTCAATGAGACGGATGACCATCATGGTGCTGTATATAACAGTTCTAGTGACTCTGTACCTGGTTCCTCTGCATGTACTCCCCCTGCATTAAAGAGAGGAGCAATCTGGGATCAGCTCCTGCTTTAATTGGACACGGGAGCACCAATGGTACACTTCATTCTTCTTCTTAGGCTTTTCAGGTCCAAGCACCAACCTTTTTTTCTGTATTGATATGCTTTCTTCATTTATAGTTTAAGAAAGATACCCCAAGTGAATAGGGTAAGATATCACCATACTTCTCAGTTTAATCGATTGCATTAAGAATTGCAAACATTTATTACAAGTTTTTGAAAATGTTATGTTTAAAGATGCAAATTAGGAATTATCTTATAAAATGTGCACTCATTTACATACATTTCCAGAACAGAAATCTGAACATTGGATAAAGCCAGGTTCAAAATTTGTATCACATTTTGATGACATGTTAGAGTTAAAGGTTATTTTGGATATCTCCTTTTATCGCTCCATAAATTAGAAAATACTGTCAACAACCAGAAGAAAAATATGTTGTTGTAGGAGTAAAGTGTTTGCATAAAATCGAGAAAATGATATAGGAACAAACCCCTCTGTAAAAACCTTCAGAGTATACATAGAAGTAAAACTATAAAAATCTGGTTTATGTAAAAGTGTTGCTGAAGTGGGGACTTATGGCTTCAATGCAAGAGAAAAACTAATTTTGAGAAAACAGCCTTTAAAGATTTGTATTGTAAATGAAATCTACAGATGCAAGTAGGTAAATAACACAAAATCTCTAAATTGACCAGCGTTTTTTCTTGTAGTTCAATATTTCTCAAACAATTATATCAACACTGTGGCACTAAAGGATTTAGCAGACATGCAATGTACCATGTGCAGACTGAAAAAAGCAAATCCTTTGTTGTATCTTCTTTCAGCTTGCCCCCGAAAACACCTACACGTCTTTTGAGAAGGCATTGGCAGCTGGAGCCGATGGTCTGGAGACCGATGTCACTATTAGGTCAATTCTTTAACTCCAAAGAAAGCCTATTTTATTAATAATGCATCTATATTCTGTCAAAAGTCCCTTCAAGGCTAATATTAATGTAGCCTAGTATTTAAAAGTGCAGCAGCTGCTTTGTTTACAGCAGTAACCAAGAAAACGCTATATCGCTGCTGCTCCATAAACCCACCTGCTGTCAGAGAGTGAATTTGCTTCTCATCAAAGTCCCTTTAAAGGTCCCCTGAAGTGCCTTCAAACACAGCTTTATTCTATGTGGTGATGTAATTTCAACTGAAACAGGAAAACAGGGCGGGACATATCGATTAGCCCCGCCCCCTTTTAAAATTAGCCAATAGCGTTTTGTTTATATCTGCACTGTGCAGACTGCACAGGTCAGAGCCGTTGAGCTCGGTAAAGCCGCATTTGACATAGTGATGGGAAGTTCGGATCATTTTACCGACTCGGACCTTTGAGTCTTGTTCAGCAAAATGAACGAATCCTTTTTCAAGTCATTTCGTTCATAGCAAAATATAATTAAAATGTTATGTTACTTCCCTAATACGTCTACTACTTACACAAACGTTGATCACACTACAAACAATAAAAACTGCTATAAGAAACAGAAAAGATTAATTCATTGTTTACCTGGGTCTTCAGTCTATGATTAGCTCACCTCACCTCTTATCTGACTTATCTTATAAGTCTTTGGGTTTGGGCTTATGGGGATGTCACGTGATGAACGAACGACTCGGAAAAACCCGAAGACTCGAGATGAACTAATCAATTCTCTTTTGGCTCAGACTGCATTGGGTAAGATTATGGGTCTGTCACGTGATGAACGAACGACTCGGAAAAACCCGAAGACTCGAAACAGGTGAACTACTCGACTAATTCCAGTACAGAACCTATAGGATGTTGTGCATGCGCGACTCAACCAATCACTCCCCGAGACGACTCGTTCTTCCTGAGTCACATTAAAGATTCGTTCAAGAACGACCCACACACTAATTTGACAGCCACAGTCTAATAGATTACCCCCTAGATTCAATATGAAACTCTTAGTAAAACAAAATAGTGATCATAAGCATGCGGAGGCTGTGTAGTTTTAAAAGTGTTTAATATATGCCAACTCGCGCATATGATCCGCTCCATGAGATCGCGTCTCTGGACCTCCGGATCAGACTGTGCACGCTGCCGCGGTTTGCGTGACAACGTGAAACCAGACCTCATTTGCCCCAATCGAAAGCATATTTACACTATCTGAATTGTTCCCTATCACCTACATTGTACACTATGTGCCATTCACTGTACAGAAAACACTGTGAACAAGCGACCGATCTTATAGTGTAGGGGGCGGGCGCCTCGGCTTCTAGAGAGCGTCTGATTGGTCAGAAGTTTTGATGAGAAGATGAAGTATGATGTGACGTCAAAAAAATCATTGAGCCGTTTTGGAGGAAGTGATGAACTAAAAGTTTTGAATATCTTCTAAATGCGAATTTTGTCACTGTTTTGGAGCACACTGCCTTATAGATAACCTTAAGACTAACATATTGATACTAACACCCAAAACATTTTGATTTCATGGACTTCAAGTAATTGTCATGTCACTCGGCGGCCATCTTTGAAACGTCTTTGGTTCTCATTAAGCCCGTTTGCTGTTTTTGTTTCATGCATATTTTATGTAGCATAATTTCACAAAGCTAAGGTCAGACCATTCTGTTTTTGCATCAGATTTTGAAATTATGAAATCTAATTTACATCAAAAACAGCTCATGCTTTATGTAGCATGTTTGTTTGGATCGTGATTAAAATGCAGTGGTCTTCTTGCTTTCTGATTCATATAAAAGAAACACAGGGAAAAACTGAGATAAACTGTGAAACTGTCAGAATCCTAAAAAAAACGTGATACCAGCACTAATCCTACATGATCAAATAAATCCAACCTAATGCATATATATTTATATATGGGATAAAGTGTGTGATTTTTATTGATTACAGAAAATACGCTGCTGCTAACATCAGCACCAACCTGTACATGATCAGCGAGCCATGACTGTATTCTTTTGCCTGGTGTGCAGGGGCTCATTCTATCGATATTAATGCTGTTCACATCCTCAAAAACCTTCAAAGACCACTCTTTCTCGTGGTAAATGAAACACATCTACAGTTCTCAGGGATGTCTTCATCCTGTTATTGGAGTTTTTTCCTGTGGCTTTCCTCTCTGTCTCTCACAGATGCCGGATGAGTACAGGCTTATGTGGACATCACTTGCCTTATTCTTGTCATGATTATCTTTGTGTTTCACTGGTGAGTCTATGCACAGAATTTACCACATCTCACTGTGACAGTGAACATGTAGCTGCAGTCCGAAATTGCTCTGTACTCCATACAAAAGACACTATGTAGGCTGTCAATGTGTTTGCAGGTGGAGGGCACGTGGGTTGGCTCTCAGTGTGGACAGCAGTTCAGTACTTGAAAATGGGTGCTACAGACAGTTCAGGACAAGATGCATTTAATCTTTTAAATCACCAAATAATTTAATAATTAAATGAATAGTTCACCCAAAAAATGAAAAGTTGCTGTAAATTTAGTCACCCTCAGGCCATCCAAGATGTCCAAGGTCCAAGATGTTTTTGTCTGAAAACTTACATCAGAATTGACCTATCCGTAAGCCCCTCCCCTCGAACACAGATGAGTCAATGGCAGTCGAGTATCAGTTGCAAGGGGAGCAGAACTCGGACATCTGTAGTTTTCAGCGCCATAGAGAAACATTGGAAGATCCGAAGCTCGCATCGTTTTTATGGGGTTTATGCTTCAAAAATGGAAAAACAATGTGCCTGGGGTACTTGTAACAGTGATTCCAGGTATCCTGAGAGGATAGGCAATAGAATTGATTTTATTCTATTTCCAAAACCCAAACAAAACGGACCAAAATGTCCCAAAGCATTCACCCCCAATCCCAATGAAGACAAAAACGTTTGTTTTCTGGTTGTCATACTCTCATTAAGTTACAATTTTCATCTGCTCAAGCAGAATGTTAATGTCATCTTGTGCTTTAGCAAGGTATCTCTGGCTAAAACTAGCTAACGTTAAAGTTAGTGAGTCCATACAAACCTAAATAGCGGGCTGTTCTCGCTTCTTGTACAGTGTAGGCCAAAAACACATAAACGAAGGTCTGCATCTCTTCATATGAAACTGGTAAAATGTAAATTAATTTAATCGTACCCTGTGATACATGAACAGTGTTCATCCTGCATGTTGTCATCCGTGATCGTGACGACCGTAACGTGAGGCTTCTCCCGCATGCATTGTGATCTGTGCACCCTCGCTTCCAAATTAATACCCACAATATTTATTTTAAAATCTTTTATATATCCCTCCATGGCATATTTAAGTTCCACTTGAATGGTGGTCCTTCTGTGAGGCTCCAGGGGGTGAATAAAGGCCTCCTGTAGCGAATCCATGCGTTTTTGTAAGAAAAATATCCGTATTTGTAACGTAATAAACACTTTTCTCACACTTCATCTATGACAGAGATGAGCAGGCCTTTATTCACCCCCCCCCCTGGAGCCGTGTGAGTCACGTTTTATTATGGATGCGCACACTTTATTTCACATCTTGTGGACTGTTGCACAAAAGCACCTGCTTACTGCAATGATAATGCTTGGAGGGGCCAGGACAATTTTTGATATAACTCCGATTGGATTCGTCTTAAAGAAGAAAGTCATATACACCTAGGATGCTTCGAGGGTGAGCATCCTAGGTGTATAAACACAGGCTAATTTTCATTTTTGGGTGAACTAACCCTTTAATGTGATGCTTTAATCAGCTGTTTGGACTCTCATTCTGACGGCACCCATTCACTGCAGCGGACCTATTGGTGAGTGAGTGATGTAATGTTAAATTTCTCCAAATCTGGATTTTGGATGGGCTAAGGGTGAGTAGATTTTCATTTTTGGGTGAACTGTTCCTTTAATCTGAATCTTCAAGACTATTATTCTGATCCTGTTTCACATTCCCATGAACAGAGGTGAATGATGTGTGGTCTTTATCCAACATGAGTGACTCTGACAAGCAGGAACCATCTCTTTGAAGTGCCTGATGAAGTGTGTTGGTTCATATTTAACCCCTTATTTTAAAAAAATATCTCTAACTGATGTTCAGTTAAGCAGTATAAACTACTGTTTATGTGGTACATTGAAATCATCCTTACATTTTATAAATTGTAAGTGTTTGGTCACAAAATGACAGATAAGTAGCTGTCCTAATGTGATAGGATAGGATACAAATGCTAAATTCTAGTGACTAATCTTGCACCTCAGACTTTATATTGTCATTTGAGTTATTGCCTTTCACAAGCCCCAGGTTCTATCAATGCTACTGTAAAGGTTTCCATTTCAAGCATGAATGGAAATATTTGTCATGCCGATGAAACTGATGTTTCCTTCGCTGAAATATTAGTGGATCCGCTACTTAAATAAATCTTGTGTCTGATTAAATTCTGGCAAGAGCATATTGTTTTACATTGAGTTTTGCAAGAAACTACAATATTTTACACAAACTACCAATAGTGTTATGTAAGCCTATTAAAAATAATTTTCGTTAATTGAAATTAAGCAAAATAAAAATAAAAATATTACTTGAAAAACGAAACTTACTGAAAATAAGTTAAAGCTGAAGTATTAAAATGACTACAATTAAAACTGGAAAAAAAAATTACTAAAATAAAAAAAACTCACAAAAACACAAAATTACTAAAATAAAATGTTAAAAAATTAAATATAAATTAATACTATCACAATATATGAACAATATTAAAATAACTCACTAAAAAAATGGGAGTCATTCGTAACTAGACCTATTTTATAACTAAATAAAGGGGTTCATGTCACACGTGTTGCATTCAAAGGATCTGTTATATAATTGGTCATATGATCATAAATCATTGATCAAATATGATAACAAATGTGTCATTAATCTCATTAAAATAACCAAGGTATCTCATATTATTGTTTTATTTATAAATAGCAGCTTCCAACACAAGAAAATTGGAATGACCAGAATTACAACCTACAAACACATTCTAAACAAAAAAGAATAAATCAATTGGACAATGCCTAAAGATTTATCCTAAATATCTTGTGTAGAAATGATAATGATTGTAGTCACATAACTGATCTTTTAATTTATAAAATACATTTTAATACGCATCACCTGGTCAAGCATTTACAAAGGTAATAAAGAAATACTATTGAGAAAAATTTAAAGAATATCTTTTTAGACTGAATTAAATGTTGTAGTCACTGACATTAATTTATATAAGTAGTCACCTAGAGGTCAAAACATGACATGGAGGTTATGACCAGGAGGAGAATCTGGTAAGTCTTTAAGCTAAAGGGCAAAACCAAATTCTGCAACATTCTAAATCCTTATGATGCATTTAACTGGCAAAATGAGATGTGCAAATCATTCACAAATTAGCTGAAATCATGAACTTGATCTGACTTAATAGACTTTCAATTTGATATCAGAGTAAAACCATATGAGGGCCTAAAACTTCAAGGCAACACGTTTTTTTTGACTGTCAATTAAACATGTTCTTCATTGACATTAAAAGACTGTGAAATGCTATAACATAAATTAAACTCCCAATTTACAATTAAGGCTCCAGTATGAAAAAGTAACAACACTAAAAGCAGATTCAGTTCGTCTTCATGTATCAAAATGATGGATCTAGGATAAAGTCAGAACTGAGTCTGTGTGCTTATAAATAAACAGTGCACTATTATAAGCCTTGCATGTTACTTGTTATTTACACGTGAACTGTGCTGCTTGGTCATGGTCGTCAACATCTGACTGATGTAAGACGTGAGAAGATCATCCATCTTGTATCCCTGAGAATAATAAATAAAGTCAGTTGATAAAGTAAGCTGCACAGTTAAGTACCTTTTATAAAGGAATAGCTGGTGCATTTCTGTCACCAAAGCACCATGGTATTACAATCTGATAACATCACTGTTCTATGGTACCACCACAGTATTTTATGTAAGGTGTGACTCACCAGTGAAGTCTCACACAGCAGTTTATTCCCTCTAACCAGGTTACCAATGGTAATGTGGAAATAGGTATGTCCACTACTCCAGTTCGAGATTTTGGTGAAGGGGTGTGTGCCCAATATGTCCTGTGGACAGATGAGTAAATGCCATTCAAACATTATTCTGAGATTTTTAAATAAGGATCTAATAAAAATTTTTGACTCAAAAAGCACTTCCAAAACGGGCTACTTCGCTGTAGTCTTTCTTTATGTAACTGCAAGGTAAGTATAACATAGCATTTAAATATGAATGCTAAAAGGCTAAAATAAAACACTACCTTTTAAAAGTTTGCAGATTTGGGGTTACTATTTTTTTTTAGTAAAAATATACATTTATTCAGTAAAGACGCATTAAAGCAAAGATTTTTACACCGTTACAAAAAATCAAATGAATCCTGAAAAATGTATCACAGTTTCCACAAAAACATTAAGCGACAACTATTTTCAACATAATCATAAGAAATGTTTCTTGAGGACCAAATCAGCATGTCACACTGAAGATTTGAGTAAAGGCTGATGGAAATTCAGCTTTGCCATCACAGGAATAAATTACATTTTAAAATGCATTCAAATAGAATTCATCTTTCACAATATTACAGATTTGACTGTATTTTTGATCAAACAAATGCAGCCTTGGAAAGTACAAGAGTGTTTTTAGTGTCATTAGTGATTCTAATGTTTTTTTTTTCAAAAACATTAGAAAATCTTGCCAAGCCCAAATTTGAACAGTAGCACACACAGTAAAGTTTGTACAGTAGTTTAGCTATTTACATACTGTGACGAGTGGGGGCAGGGCCGAGAGCCGTGGGAACGGAGCGAGGCCGGTGGAGTAATTGATAATGTAACATAGGGCTGGACGATATGGCCAAGATTTATATCACGATATATTTCTTAATTTTGGTCGATACGATATAATTCCGATATCGATATGAACACTATTAAAAAAGCCTCATAAAAATGGCCAAGAACGGCCACAACTAGGGCTGGACGATATGGCCAAAATTTATATCACGATATATTTCTTAATTTTGGTCGATACGATATAATTCCGATATCGATATGAACACTATTAAAAAAGCCTCATAAAAATGGCCAAGAACGGCCACAACAGATGTCTGTACCTACAAACTTATGAAAAATGCTCTCAAAATATATATCTCATGCTGCTCAAAAAACATTTATTATGATATTGAAAAGAGCAGAGTAGATTTTTTTCAAGTTTCTTTGATGAATAGAAAGTTCAGAAGGACAGCATTTATCTGAAATAGAAATCTTTTGTAACATTATAAATGTCTTTATCATCACTTTTGATCAATTTAAAACATCCTTGCTAAATGAAAATATTAATTTCTATAATATAAATTTTAAAAAGAGCTTTTGAATGGTATAGTGTATAATGTTACAAAAGCTTTTTATTTCAGATAAATGCTGATCTTTGGATCTTTCTATTCATCAAAGAATCCTGAAAAAAATTACTCAACTGTTTTAAATATTGATAATCAGCAAATCAGCATATTAAAATTATTGCTGAAGGATCATGTGACACTGAAGACTGGAGTAGGCCTAATATGATGCTGAAAATTTAGCTTTGATCACATGAATAAATTACATTTTAAAATATATTCAAATCATTAAAAATCTTGCAGTTCAAAAACCTTTGACTGGTAGTGTAGGCTGATTATTCTTATAGATTGAAACGTGCATTAACCAGGATAACGAGTATGAAACATGCTCCGAGTTGCTTCAGAAAACAAAAAAATAGAGCAACAACAAAAGCATGTTGCTGAAGAAAGTCCTCAATCATGAAGAGCTGTCCCAGGATGCCTGCCAGGCCTTCATTGATATCCTCTACAGCTAACATTTTGACAGTTAATAGTGTTAACTTTAGAACTGCAGTTCCCTCATCCTTGACTCTGTTGTACCTATCATGAAGTACATGGGCGACTACCCCTCGAAGAGAAGCCGCTCAGTCAATGAGCTCACTGATCAGATCTTTGAGGGAGCTTTAAAGGCTGAACCTCTGAAGGACGAAATCTTCTGTCAGATCATCAAGCAACTGACCGAGAATCATGTGAAGTAGGTTTGTCTGCCAGCAGGAGGCGCTGTGAGAGCGGTGGAACTAACGGTTTCTCCAGTAATGGCTGTAAACAAAGCAGCTCCACTCATGAACGCTACTTTATCAGATAAAAATGCCATCTAAACTATTCTGAAGACAGTCGGTTCCCTTCAGAGATACATTCATATAAAACACCCGCGACGCGTTTTGATTTTGAAACGTGCAGTGCTCATGTTTATTCAACGAAGTCAAACGCCACAAATAAATCAATGTATGGGAAACACTGGTAATGCATATCGAAATATCGGAAATGTGTTTAAAAATCATATCACCGTTATTGAAAAAAATTATATCGCGATACATATTGATATTGAATTATTGTCCAGCCCTAATGTAACAACGTTCGTAGTCACGGGAAGAAGGAGGCGGGAACCGGTGAACATTTAAAGAAAACTTTAATAATAAAATAAACACAAAATAGCGAGACTGTCGCCCACAAACAGAACCAAAACACAAAATAAAGTCCAGGCCTGGTCCTCTCTCGTCTTTCACTGTCGTCACTCCTCCTTTTATCCTTCCGGAGCTCCTCCGTGGGACTCGAGACCGGTGAGTGGTGCAGGTGTCGCTCATTATCAATTACTCCTCCCGCCTCCCACGGCTCTCGGCCCCGCCCCCACTCGTCCCACATACATTACATTGTTCTGGCCAGTGTGTAAACCTACCTTAGTTTTTGGGTCAACGAGAGTAACACCATGCTTGTTGATCGCTATCAAGAGGACTTCTGGGAAATTTGGATCTGAGGATTGCTGTGGGAGAAAATAAAAAATCATCAAACCACGTCACTTCAATTTACAAAGCAGAACAAATCTAATTCTTGCTTCCCATCCCCCCACCTCTCCTGGAGAACTCCTACAACTATACTACAAGGACAATGTCGTTTTGTTCACACAGCATTTATTTATTTGAGAAATTTGCCATTTAGTAATTCAACATTGCATCATATTTTGACAAACTTGCCTTGACTTCAAAAAATGCCGATCCAAAAGTAGACCACTGGTAAATGATTTCCAGAAACATCACTTTTGCTTCCTCTCGAGATTTCCCTGCATGTTTATTGAAGTACGTAACGACAGGCTGAGAAGAAACAAAGACACACAAACTCACTGCATTAACTTGAATGAGTGAATGTAAGAAGCAGGACTAGTGCTGCTCTCACCCGTTTCCAGTCGTCGGGCGACAGCTGATGCACCATGTCCTGAGGAAGCAGCTCCTTCAGCATCTTGGTGAAGTTATGAAACTGTGATTTGTCCTCCTCAAACCTCACTCTGTAAATGAGTGCAGCCAGCTGGAACGCCTCTTCAAGAGAGCACTTGTGGTAGCCACGCTGATACTTTGGGAGCTCCTGAAGAAAATGTAGGAAAATGGAAGTAGATAGAGCATCACACAAAGTGTTTAAAAAAAGAGCTTGAATTCACAGATTGAGTACAAAGAGAGAGTTTTCGACCTGGAAGTAATGAAAAATGGAGTCGGCCATGGGATCTTTGCCTGGAACGGTG
The DNA here is from genome assembly GCF_001515645.1 of Sinocyclocheilus grahami. Taxonomy (NCBI): domain Eukaryota; kingdom Metazoa; phylum Chordata; class Actinopteri; order Cypriniformes; family Cyprinidae; genus Sinocyclocheilus; species Sinocyclocheilus grahami. Next base: position 379,651 of record NW_015505523.1, on the reverse strand, counting down.
CTGGTCCACAGTTTCTTCATGAAAAACACTTGGTAGGTCAGTGAAGGCACTGTGCCTACAGAACCAACAGAATCATTAAGAACCCTCATGTTTACACTCAATATATTGATCATTTTAATGAACAATACACATAATCACCATCTTTCACAGCTCTGGCTTTTTTGATCCAGTCTGTTAGATGTCGAACAAAGTCAAAGAAGAAATCTCCTTCTGGCACACTGATCACCTGAAACATTTAACCCAATACTGATATGTCAAATAAGACGTCTTACATTAAAATAACTGACTACAGGACATGTAGTCCCGGAGAAAGCTGTAACGTAAAAAATCCCCTTTGAGATATTTAGTGTGACATAAATTCACACAGAACACCTTCATCTCATCTGAACAGACACTTGACAGCTCCGTAGTCTCACCTTGTCAGATATTTTGACAAACAAGCTGAAGCCTTCAGAAGACTGGAGCATCATTTTGCCAGCGATGTTCAGACAGAAATCTTTGGCTTTTGTGCTCGATTCAACTTCAAAAGCCTATCAAGAAATAAATAAAATAAGGGATATTAAAAAAAAAAAAAGACACTATCAGATGCCATTGTGTAAATCACAAGCCTTGTGTAAATCAACATTTTCATTACTTGAACAAAAATTAACATTATGGAAATAAATTAAAATATTTTTAAAAAAGCACTTATTTGATTTCAGCTAGTTGCAAAGGCAACATTTCTAATTTTTTGTTTAGTTTAAGTTCTAAAATAATAAAAACTAAATAAAGTAAAATTAATAAAAACAATTACTATATAGGCATACAAAACAAAAACATAAAATTCCTAAAACTAACAAAAATTAAAGTGAAAACAGAACATTTAAAAATAAAATCTAAACTATCATTGATACCAAAATAAATGCTTCTATTCCAAGTGTTTTCTTTACTAATTATATTGCCATAACAATTTAACGATATGAATTAAACAAACAAATGATCTTTGTATATATTTGCTTTTTTATACCATAGACATGATCAAATACATTTCTGTGAAAAAAATTATATCATTTCATGTCATCTACAATTCATTGATTTATATATACATAGCTAGACTATGTATTTGGTGTTTGCTATATTGCATTGTCAGTTGTCTACCCCATTTGTGTGTATTATTTTATATATCCAAAAAAAGGCCAGATTTCAGCTATATTTAAACCAAAAAGGAAATGAATCTCTGGAGTCTTGAGTCTATTCACACTTCATCTCTCTTCTGACATTTTCTCCAGAAGCACCACATAACTCTGTGCTTAATTGAGGATGCAAATTGAGGTCAGAGCACAACGCTTCCTCATGCATAAATAAACACATCCGGGCATGAGAGAGAAAGAGAATATTACCCCCACAGGAGGCTGAACACAACATACAATACAGGTAACAGATGCACACCTAGAGTTAACATGAAAACTCTCACCTCATCAGTGTCATCAGGGAAGTACACTTTGTGAAAGATTTGGGTAGTTTTGTGTTGAATGGCCTCCATTTCTACAAGGTGGGGAGGATACTTTCTGGATCCATTTCTGTCCGTGAGGAAAAATGTTTTAAGGGAATTCCATGCAGCATTGGAGATACATGTTTGTACAGTATGTGCTTTGAGGGTTACCGCAAGGCTTTCTGCAGTCTCTGCATGCAGTCTGGGGCGACTGGATGTTGTTTCTTGGATTGCAGGAACTTTTGGACATGAGGAAGCAACATGTTACTGGGAGGAAAAAGCCCAGTGCAGAGCCAGAGAAGCTCCCAGCCCTTCTCCTCACTGTATCTGACAATACAGAACTGCTGTCAGCCGACTCATTAGTCAACAATGATTTTAACGTTGTAAGAGTAAAGCAGTTTTGGTCAGTTGCAAGCTGACCACTAGGGGACAGACTGATACAGATTTAAGAGCCACATTAGCTGTTTTCACATTAATGGGTCTCATTCGTTGTCTGTTTGTAATCTGTGAGCAAACAATGTCACGCAGAATCATAATTTATCAAAACATTTGCATGTATATTAAAGATAAAATGTAAAACCAAATCGCACGTATGCAAAAATGACCTTTTTCTACAAAGAAACATATTTTTTTAAATTATATTAACATCTTATAATTGCATAAAATTAATAGTAAGATATACCATATTTTAAATAGTGCTGTCAAACGATTAATCGTGATAAATCGCATCCAAAATAAATGTTTTTGTTTACATAATATATGTGTGTGTACTGTGTACATTTATTATGTGTATATAAATACACACACATACAGTATATATTTTGAAAGTATTTACATGTATACATTTATGTTTATATAATTTATATTATCTATACATTTATTTAAAATATAAACATAACATATTTTTCTTAAATATATACATGCATGTGTGTGTATTTACATATACATAATAAATATACACAGTACACACACATACATATTTTGTAAACAAAAACTTTTATTTTGGATGCGATTAATCGCGTTTAATCGTTTGCCAGCACTAATTTTAAAATATATATTTTTAAATTCTTTAAAAATAATAATGATTAATAATAATAATAATGAATAATAATAATAATAACAAAAATGAGAGTGCTAGAGTTAGAGGGTCAAATAAAGATGGAAGAGATGTGTATATATATATATATATATATATATATAATTATATAATTTATTTTATTTTATATAATTTAATATTATAGTATAAGTAATATAATAATATTATTATTATTCAAAAATATTTTTGTTACTTTCACTTTAAAAAAATCCTAAAATAAATAAATAAATGTAACAGAATAGAATATACTGTATACTGTATCAATAACTGGGAAAAACCTACTTCACATGATTCTCGGTCAATTGCTTGATGATCTGACAGAAGATTTCGTCCTTCAGAGGTTCAGCCTTTAAAGCTCCCTCAAAGATCTGATCAGTGAGCTCATTGACTGAGCGGCTTCTCTTCGAGGGGTAGTCGCCCATGTACTTCATGATAGGTACAACAGAGTCAAGGATGAGGGAACTGCAGTTCTAAAGTTAACACTATTAACTGTCAAAATGTTAGCTGTAGAGGATATCAATGAAGGCCTGGCAGGCATCCTGGGACAGCTCTTCATGATTGAGGACTTTCTTCAGCAAAGGCTGTTTGAGAGGTTCTCTGGTGCAACACCACAGTTTATCCTTCCCTCTGCCTTTATTGAGGATCACACGACTCAGTGTGCTCTTGGAAGGCGGTCTAGAGGATGTAAAGAAAAGATACCAGAAAATTTAATGAATCCAGAATTTCATGAAAAAGAAGGGAAGTGATTAAATTAATGTGTACAGTGATAGAATACAATCATAGGTGTGGTGCCTGGCACAGAGACATTAAAAAAAAAAAACATATGGTGCGGTTAGGGTTAGGTTTAGGTTTAATTACTCCTTGAATGTTATTGGCCAGATGTTGAAGCTGATTGGTTGGTGTCTGACTAAGGCCCTCCTCCTCTCTAGGAATATAATAAACCTTTTTGTTTGCACTTGTTTCGCAACTTTAACTTTTAAAACAGTAGTTTTCCATTCAGACACAACAAAGGGAGGAAAGGTCCTGAAGAAGGTTCAAACACCTGAAGTGATCGTAGGAGAACTCCTCTAGAGTGTACGGCTGAACCTTCTCCCCACTGTCCAGCTGATTCTGATGGGACAAACTGATGGAGTCCTTATGCTGATCTGGGGACATGGTAATCAATGACTGTAAGAAACAGAAAGTAGAAGGTTAAAGTGACTCTTCGATATCTCAGGTGTTTCTTGAGTGCTAGTGGCATATTTTGGTGCAAATGCTTGTGTTTTGACCATGAACAAATTATTTTTCATGGTGAATACAATACATTGTCAGAATAAAATGTGCAAAAATTGTACCTTTGGGGGTACAACAGCTTGTAACCCTTAAAGGGACAATTTTGTGCATAACAAGCACTTTAGAGTATCAATCTGTACCCTTAAGGTACTACTATGACCCATTTAGGAGGACATAAACATACAAAGTTTTCCCTCTAAGTGCACTATTTTCGGAGATTATACAATGAATGTACTGAATGAAAACACACTCACTACAATATCATATTGTGGCCTGGTGATGGTGGGCAGCACATAGACGTTGTCTGCAGGGAAGTCTCCTGTTTTTTTGGTTCTATCATTGACCCCGTGAGCCCAGCCTGAATTCAGGACCTGCTCTCCAGTGTGCTCATCCAGAAAGATCAGATCTCCCTTTGAGTATCTCAGGAACGAAGAGTCATGTCCAGCTGCAAAAACAAAGAGAAACATAAGCGTTTCTGTTCATCTTTTAGATGTTTTATTGATTATGCTGGACCTTCTTGTCTCGACCCAAAGTCTGCTTGGGGCTAGATCAAATATAATGGTTATGTCCTTTGCACTTTTAAACAGTACTGCTGTCCACATGTGCTCACCAGGGTAATGGCTGTCCACCAGGGCCACCACAAACTTTGACCTAGAACGCAGGCCCTCTAGGAAGGTGACAACTAGGTCACGGATGTCTTCGGCATTGTTGGATGTGAAGGTGTACTCATCTCCTTTAATGGTGGCCAGAGTGAAGCTCTGTTCCTGCAACTTTCCACCTCTGCATACATGTGTTAGATTGGCCAAAACTAGTAAAATTACAATATAAAGAACACTTACAGCATATGAAGTGGGTTTGGATGGATGTGCTACTGCACCTGCTACTGGAGACTGCAGTGATCTCTGGGAAAGAAAGGTCTAGAAGGACCTGCTCATGCTCATCCACAAAGTAGACTCCGGTCCAGTTCACTGCCACTATAACATCATTCTTTGGGAGACTAGGCCCTGCAAATGAACAGAAACAGCAGGCTGAAAGTTGAGCTTTATCATACCCAATCAGATCAATATGTCTTACAAATTTGTATTATGATTTACAGAATATCTTAACAGAATAGTTCACCCAGCAATAATTTCTACTATGGAACACAAATGAAGAAATTTGAAAGACATTTTACATTTTTGAAGAAGTTTTAAAGTTTCAAAAATGGCATATAAAAGTATCACATAAACAGTCTGTATGACAAATACAGAGTTCTGGCATGAAACTCTAGATGGCGCAGTCCGATAGGTCTAACTCAATCTGACCTAATGACATCATTATCACATGGCACAGCTGATTGGTTCTCTCCTGTATCGGTAGCCAATGAGCTCGGTGCTCAACATTCAAATATATGACTAGTGCTTGCCGTAGCAGTTGCAGCTTGCTTCAGAAACCCTCCACCTTCCCCAGCTCCACATGTATAGATCTACAACGAGGTGATTAATGTATGCTATATGGGGGTTATTTCATGTATGTTATATTTGCAGCAGCAATATTTCTTACATTCTCACAGCAGCATGTTGTGGATGTATTGGCAGTAGCAAGTCCCAGGACTTGCTCTGCCGCAGTAGCAGCAGCGTAGCAGATCTATTCCCGCCTACATTAACATTGTCATGTACATTACCATGCCAATCCCTCCGAGAGTTGTCATGACAGAACTGATATTTAAAACTGATGAGCCATCTCAACATTTTGACTTATAAATGAACAAGTAAATACTAGATTTGCTTGGTTTTATGTTTTTACATTATGTAATTAATAGGGGTGGAACGATACATGTATTCGTACCGAACCGTCACGGTACAGACATCTCGGTTCGGTGCATGAGACCTTACAACGAATACAGGCAATTCACTCCCAATCCAGAAAGGGGTGCCTGCAGCAATGCAATGCTGTTTGATAACCGGCCGCCAGCAGAAGAACAGCGAATGCCATGAGTTGCGCACTTGAAAACAAAGCCCACTAGACAGTGACCATGTGCTGATTCTGAATGCGTCTCTCACAGACTGACAAAGGATTATACTTTAAAGGCTTGTGCACTCAACTGTTCGCGAAATGGAGCTTTGTGCTCATGTATCCTACCTCTCTCATTCGGCACAAATCCAAATATTCCATAATATTTCCATATGTGCGATGTAACGTATCTGAATGCTAAACTATTATTTATTATGTAAATTATAGGCTTTGTACTTCCAACGGTGACACAGGCAGGTGCGCTGATGTTTGGTGCACTGTATTTTATTTTGATAAAGTACCAACTGCTCTGTCAAGTTAGCAATACTGGAACTGATGGATGGGTGTGTGTGTGTATATGTGTGTGTGGGTGTGCGCCGGCGCGATCACTTTAACTGTTTCCTTATACCAGCAGAATCAACTTTAAACACTTATTGTCTTATTAATAAATAATGCATCACTGTATAAAGGTCTGCTTTTATTTGTGTACACTCACAATGAAAAATGAAACTGAACTGAAACTCAGCATATATAGGCTACATTACGTGTCGCAATGTTTTTTTCTCTTGTTTATCTGTAAACTAAATCAAATATATTTCAAGAATTTATTTCTTGTATGTATATGTACTGCAGATTTTATATATATATAACATAATATAATAATATTTAGTATTTTCACATCTAGGTGGAAGAAAATTCATTTGTACTGCTGTCTGTTCAAAATAAATGAAAAGAAACCGAGCATAGTAAATTAATTTTTTTTCCTGTTGTACCGAAATCGTGTCGAACCATGACCCCCGAACCGAGGTATGTACCGAACCGTGACATCTGTGTACCGTTTCACCTCTAGTAATTAATGATGAACCCATTCTCAGGAAATGGTTTTTGTTAAAAATGTCAGAATTTTTACATTTTACATCAAAATATATATATATTTTTTTAGAATTTTCCAACCTCAAATCCAATGTCCCAGGGCTGTAATCACCACAGACATTGGAGAACCACCAACTACTCAGATTACCAACCAAAAATCCCACTGGCTAATTGTTAAAATATTATTCCCAATTAAAAAAAAACTATCTTAAAATATTTTCTAACCCTAAATTAAATTATTATTTCAATCTGAATAAATTCTGGTTGTAAAAAAAATGCTAATAAAAATTCATATAATATAATATAATATAATATAATTAATATCTGCCCATTTCTCCTTGGAGTCTTGCTGAGAGTTCATGATTGAAGTAGCAGCATTTATTTGCAAATAAATCAAATCTTTTCAATGAAACAATTCATTCGGTTCACAAAACTGGTCTGAATGATTGGTCAAAAGTTCTGTCTGACCCATTCACTGATTTAATTTTTATTTTTGGGGTGAACTATTCTCTGTAAGTCTTACCTGAGAATTTGAAGGCCTCATAGAAGCGAGAAAAAAGCAAAGGCCACTTAAATCGAGCGAAATCCACCACCTCCTCCTTCACTCTCTGCGAATCAAACCTCTTCTGTGTGTAGATTCCCTGTGGAGATGCAATCGTCAATATCTTGGTCTCATAGTAACACAGTATCGCTGATTACCTCAGAGACAATTACCTTTGCTCTCGTCACCTGGTTATAAGCATAAAATGTAACAAACTCATGCATTACCACAATCCATAAAATTGATCTCCAGCATTATTAAACATTCATGTCCATCACTTTAGCCTATGAAAGGCAGAAGGGTAATTAAAACGGCCTTCACCCTTGAGAGAAGGAACGTGATTAATGTTCTCACAGGAACCGTCAATCAAATTTCAACCTGCTTAGTCCATCAACCGCTACGAGCTAGCGCAGAGTGCTAACCTAAACTACAAACCCATAACATGATAGTGAGGCCAAAAGAACTGTCTCAAATATTCAGGGGCCTGTGATTGCATTCTTTTACGGCAGACTGTGGGTGAGGGTGGTAGACGGTGTGAAGGTCGCCCCTGGCACACACTTAGATTAAAGAGTTAATCATAGTTGTGAGATCATATTAGCGCTAGGTGGAGATACAGGTACTGCTCTAAGATAATGAGACTGCCGTCCTTGAGAACGTATCGCGGGGTCAGTCAGACACAGCCTGACAAAGTAATGAAGACATAGGCGTAGGTATGTGCTGTGACTGAACGTTTGGCTATAATGAAAGGTTAATAATAGATTTGTTCAGTTATATGTGCTGTTCTATCATGTAAATGTGAACCCATTCTCAGAAAATGACATTTGTGCCTAAATATTTTTCCATTTCTCCACCTCCAGCCATCACTGACATTGGACAATCACCTAATATTCAGATTAGTGTGTTTTTCATGGGCTAATTCTTGACATTTTATGCCTGTTCTAAATATGCTATTACAAATCTGAAAACTACCAAAAGTTACTTATTGTTATTAACTCTAACTCTAAAATGGCATATTCTGGAGACTGCAGTGATCTCTGGGAAAGAAAGGTCTAGAAGGACCTGCTCATGCTCATCCACAAAGTAGACTCCGGTCCAGTTCACTGCCACTATAACATCATTCTTTGGGAGACTAGGCCCTGCAAATGAACAGAAACAGCAGGCTGAAAGTTTCATACCCAAATACCCAATCAGATCAATATGTCTTACAAATTTGTATTATGATTTACAGAATATCTTAACAGAATAGTTCATAATTTCTAAATTTCTACTATGGAACACAAATGAAGAAATTTGAAAGACATTTTACATTTTTGAAGAAGTTTTAAAGTTTCAAAAATGGCATATAAAAGTATCACATAAACAGTCTGTATGACAAATACAGAGTTCTGGCATGAAACTCTAGATGGCGCAGTCCGATAGGTCTAACTCAATCTGACCTAATGACATCATTATCACATGGCACAGCTGATTGGTTCTCTCCTGTATCGGTAGCCAATGAGCTCGGTGCTCAACATTCAAATATATGACTAGTGCTTGCCGTAGCAGTTGCAGCTTGCTTCAGAAACCCTCCACCTTCCCCAGCTCCACATGTATAGATCTACAACGAGGTGATTAATGTATGCTATATGGGGGTTATTTCATGTATGTTATATTTGCAGCAGCAATATTTCTTACATTCTCACAGCAGCATGTTGTGGATGTATTGGCAGTAGCAAGTCCCAGGACTTGCTCTGCCGCAGTAGCAGCAGCGTAGCAGATCTATTCCCGCCTACATTAACATTGTCATGTACATTACCATGCCAATCCCTCCGAGAGTTGTCATGACAGAACTGATATTTAAAACTGATGAGCCATCTCAACATTTTGACTTATAAATGAACAAGTAAATACTAGATTTGCTTGGTTTTATGTTTTTACATTATGTAATTAATAGGGGTGGAACGATACATGTATTCGTACCGAACCGTCACGGTACAGACATCTCGGTTCGGTGCATGAGACCTTACAACGAATACAGGCAATTCACTCCCAATCCAGAAAGGGGTGCCTGCAGCAATGCAATGCTGTTTGATAACCGGCCGCCAGCAGAAGAACAGCGAATGCCATGAGTTGCGCACTTGAAAACAAAGCCCACTAGACAGTGACCATGTGCTGATTCTGAATGCGTCTCTCACAGACTGACAAAGGATTATACTTTAAAGGCTTGTGCACTCAACTGTTCGCGAAATGGAGCTTTGTGCTCATGTATCCTACCTCTCTCATTCGGCACAAATCCAAATATTCCATAATATTTCCATATGTGCGATGTAACGTATCTGAATGCTAAACTATTATTTATTATGTAAATTATAGGCTTTGTACTTCCAACGGTGACACAGGCAGGTGCGCTGATGTTTGGTGCACTGTATTTTATTTTGATAAAGTACCAACTGCTCTGTCAAGTTAGCAATACTGGAACTGATGGATGGGTGTGTGTGTGTATATGTGTGTGTGGGTGTGCGCCGGCGCGATCACTTTAACTGTTTCCTTATACCAGCAGAATCAACTTTAAACACTTATTGTCTTATTAATAAATAATGCATCACTGTATAAAGGTCTGCTTTTATTTGTGTACACTCACAATGAAAAATGAAACTGAACTGAAACTCAGCATATATAGGCTACATTACGTGTCGCAATGTTTTTTTCTCTTGTTTATCTGTAAACTAAATCAAATATATTTCAAGAATTTATTTCTTGTATGTATATGTACTGCAGATTTTATATATATATAACATAATATAATAATATTTAGTATTTTCACATCTAGGTGGAAGAAAATTCATTTGTACTGCTGTCTGTTCAAAATAAATGAAAAGAAACCGAGCATAGTAAATTAATTTTTTTTCCTGTTGTACCGAAATCGTGTCGAACCATGACCCCCGAACCGAGGTATGTACCGAACCGTGACATCTGTGTACCGTTTCACCTCTAGTAATTAATGATGAACCCATTCTCAGGAAATGGTTTTTGTTAAAAATGTCAGAATTTTTACATTTTACATCAAAATATATATATATTTTTTTAGAATTTTCCAACCTCAAATCCAATGTCCCAGGGCTGTAATCACCACAGACATTGGAGAACCACCAACTACTCAGATTACCAACCAAAAATCCCACTGGCTAATTGTTAAAATATTATTCCCAATTAAAAAAAAACTATCTTAAAATATTTTCTAACCCTAAATTAAATTATTATTTCAATCTGAATAAATTCTGGTTGTAAAAAAAATGCTAATAAAAATTCATATAATATAATATAATATAATATAATTAATATCTGCCCATTTCTCCTTGGAGTCTTGCTGAGAGTTCATGATTGAAGTAGCAGCATTTATTTGCAAATAAATCAAATCTTTTCAATGAAACAATTCATTCGGTTCACAAAACTGGTCTGAATGATTGGTCAAAAGTTCTGTCTGACCCATTCACTGATTTAATTTTTATTTTTGGGGTGAACTATTCTCTGTAAGTCTTACCTGAGAATTTGAAGGCCTCATAGAAGCGAGAAAAAAGCAAAGGCCACTTAAATCGAGCGAAATCCACCACCTCCTCCTTCACTCTCTGCGAATCAAACCTCTTCTGTGTGTAGATTCCCTGTGGAGATGCAATCGTCAATATCTTGGTCTCATAGTAACACAGTATCGCTGATTACCTCAGAGACAATTACCTTTGCTCTCGTCACCTGGTTATAAGCATAAAATGTAACAAACTCATGCATTACCACAATCCATAAAATTGATCTCCAGCATTATTAAACATTCATGTCCATCACTTTAGCCTATGAAAGGCAGAAGGGTAATTAAAACGGCCTTCACCCTTGAGAGAAGGAACGTGATTAATGTTCTCACAGGAACCGTCAATCAAATTTCAACCTGCTTAGTCCATCAACCGCTACGAGCTAGCGCAGAGTGCTAACCTAAACTACAAACCCATAACATGATAGTGAGGCCAAAAGAACTGTCTCAAATATTCAGGGGCCTGTGATTGCATTCTTTTACGGCAGACTGTGGGTGAGGGTGGTAGACGGTGTGAAGGTCGCCCCTGGCACACACTTAGATTAAAGAGTTAATCATAGTTGTGAGATCATATTAGCGCTAGGTGGAGATACAGGTACTGCTCTAAGATAATGAGACTGCCGTCCTTGAGAACGTATCGCGGGGTCAGTCAGACACAGCCTGACAAAGTAATGAAGACATAGGCGTAGGTATGTGCTGTGACTGAACGTTTGGCTATAATGAAAGGTTAATAATAGATTTGTTCAGTTATATGTGCTGTTCTATCATGTAAATGTGAACCCATTCTCAGAAAATGACATTTGTGCCTAAATATTTTTCCATTTCTCCACCTCCAGCCATCACTGACATTGGACAATCACCTAATATTCAGATTAGTGTGTTTTTCATGGGCTAATTCTTGACATTTTATGCCTGTTCTAAATATGCTATTACAAATCTGAAAACTACCAAAAGTTACTTATTGTTATTAACTCTAACTCTAAAATGGCATATTATTTCAATGTCACAGTATGTTTGGTTATACTAATTTTTATACTTATAACTTGAATAAATACATTTTAAAAGTAGAAACTGCATATTTAAATTATACAACAAAAATGCACATAATATAATATAATATAATAATGTAATATAATTAGTGCTGTCAAAATTAGCATGTTAACGCAGCAGATAAATTTTTCCAGTTTAACGGTGTTAAAAATATTTAACGCAGTTAATGCAGTGGCGTAGCTAGTGTTGGCCACCCCACTCACAACTGCTGCTTCTGTCTGTTTTTCTTGACAAGAATTGCGTTTATTTAGATGCATTAACATCTTTACGACCACATCAAATGGTAGACTTTTTAGACGCACACTTCATTCGCCTCAGCGAAAGGCGCTACTCAAACGAGCGCGGAAATTGTACAGGTGATGGGGATCTTCAGTAGAGCAACAGTGAACTGCGGTCAGATGAGATTTTGTTAGGGCATAGGTCAGTAAAAACAAATTTTCCTGTCCTGTCAGTTGTTATACTGTATACTCTTCAATTGCATGCACAAATACGGTGGCGCATACTGTAGTCTGTATCATTTCATATTAAAGCGCGAATGAAACTACAAGCATACGTGTCAGATTTGCGTCACGTTCAGCAGCGGCAGCTCTTAAAGTAATAGCAGCCAAATAAGCTAATAACCCAGCTGCTGTGATGTCTGTAAATCAAAGAACAAAAGAAAAAAAGGAAATCAATAACTTTTGTAACTTTAAGGATTCATCTGTATTTAATTTAGTATTTAGTGTTTGATAACCTTATTCAATTTCTGTATATTGCCTACTTGCTGAAGGGCACAGGTAAATGACATTTATTATAATGGATTTATGTGAAGATTGTTTTAAGTTCACTTAAATTAGAAGTTGTTATTTTTTAAAGTCTAATAAATGTTAAAATTGATAGCTCTCAATTATATTGTAATGTTAGTATAGTCAACATTACATAGTCAATGGTTAAATAAAAAAAAAGAACAATTTCCTAGAAACATCAGTAGTATCGGTATCAGTGATACTCGCCATAAAAAGATGTGATTAATTGTGATTAATTTCAGAAAAACATGTGCGATTAATTAGTTAATTTTTTAATCGATTGACAGCACTAAATATAATATATGTATATTAAAAATTATACAACAATAATATACAATTATAATTAATTTTATATTAAATAAAATATTAGTAACTCAACAAAAAATGTATGTATTAAAACTACAAATGTGTACCTTTATGTGAGTTGCTATGATCATTTGTGCCCATTTTCCCACTGTCTTGGAGGGAGTAATTTCTCTGTCTGGTATGTAGGATGGAATAAGACTCAGAAGACGGGCTGGTAGGACTTCTGACCCATAGTCCACATAGTACTGTTGAGAGGCCAGCTCAGCCAGGTCCTCCTCCTGAAATGATACAGCACATACGTACACTTGGTTAACACAAGTCAGCTAACTTTATAAGGCAATGTGAAATATGTTCACAGCAGCTCTCACCCTATCACAACGGTACTCCCCGAATTTGACCCCGCGCACGATTTGCTGGTAGATGAGGTTAGTGGCCACGCTGTCCTCGGCAGGGTTGTGCCAGGGCGTGAAGATTTCCTTCCTGAAGAACAGCCTCCAGGGGGCATTGCGCTCCTGAGCACCCTGCTCTTTAGCATATTGCTCACACTGTGACACAGCATCCATCACATGATCCTTCCCACTGCCCAGTGATGAAACCTGAGGAGGATGCACATTATGAGGGTCTTAAACTGGACCGAAAAAATAAGGATACACACTGATCAAAAGTTTGGGGTTGTATTTATTTTTTTTAAAGAAATAAATACTTGTACTCAGCAAGGATGCATTAAATTGATTAAAAGTGACAGTAAAGACATTTAAACATTTTCTATTTCAAATATGTGCTGTTCTTTTGAACGTTCTATTAATCAAAACAGTTTTCAACGTTGATAAAAATGTCTCCTGAGACCAAATCAGCAAATTAGAATGATTTCTGAAGGATCATGTGACACTGAAAACTTGAATAATGGCTACAGTAAACTCAGCTTTGCCATCACAGGAATAAATTACATTTTAAAATATCTTAAAATATATGTATTAACATACCTTATCAAAAAGAGCAATGTATAAAGAGAAGCCAAAGCGATCCTTCAGGCCGATTTTGTCTGACAGAGCATAGCAGAGCTCTTCGGCTGTGGTGGCGGAGTCAGTGAGCAGGGTCTTTGTAGTGCCGTCCATGAAGGTCACTGGCAACATGATGGGTTTCTTAGATTTAGTGGCCTGGAGGAGGAAAAAAAAGAGATCCAGCCAATTAATTCATCTTTTCCAATGAATTTTCCCAAAAGTGAAATCTAATGGCTTCTGTGGGTCCTAAAATACCTGCAGCTCAAGCCAAGAAGGAGGCTGGGTTCTAGTCTTATTCGCAAATGTTCTTCTCAGTCTCTCCTCACAATAAGGCGCATGACCAGGCGGACCGCTGTTAATGAATGTCCGCAGATACTAGAGAAATTGTAGATAAAGAAATGAAATGGGGGAAAAAGAATGAGGCCAGATTTGAATGATACATTTGATTTTTTTTGGGTTTAGGATCATTAGGATCATTAAAAATGCATGCAATCTTATTTCCTGCTGACTAGACCAAAAATAAAAAATACGTAGTTTTTTTTTACTTTGATGAATTTTTCGGAAGGAGCAAAGCAGCCCACACAGAGGGACAGCAGGATCCAGCCACGGGCATGGCTGCTTTTGGATGTATTCTGGCTCAGCTGTTTACAGATTTGACAGTAGATCTCATCTCTGTCAGAGGAAACAAACCCAGATACAATATAATTCAGATGAAATGCACATTCAACAGCTCTAGTATACCAACTATTATGCATTTGCCATGTACTGACCTGAGAGCAGAGCGTAATATGCCATTGCCAATGATAAAGTGGAGCTTTTCTAAATTGGAGGTGGGCCGGTCTTCCAGCATGCTGTTTCCCTGCAGACTGTAATCGCTGTCGGTCAGCCGTCTGGTCACCTAACAGAGGCAGGAATAGTTTACTTTGATTCAACAAAGATAAATTATACTGATTTATACTATTACGAAATATTTTTATATTAAATACATATTATTCTGTTACCTTTCTACTGATTAAAGAATCCTGAAAAAAGTACAGTATCATGGTTTTCACAAAAATATTAACTGTTACAGACCTCCTCTGTGATCTTTGATTTTTTCTTTAATGTGAGGGACACCAGCTTATGCCGTATGCTGTTCCTCTTCTGGATGTCAGCAGTGGAACTCTGGAAACAATAAAGAAACTTTCTTAGATGTCATAGCAGCAACACTTTACACTAAGGTTTAATTTAACATTAGCTTTTGCCTTTGGTGTCAATAACTAACAAAGAACAACAATTGATTTTTGACAGTATTTACTAGTCTATGTTAATGTTAATTTAGAAATACACTGTTAAGTACAATATGAGTACTATGTTTGTTCAATGTTTGTGTTTTATTATATGATTAATAATGATGATGTGAAGATTAATTCTCATTTTCACAACACCCACCACCTCACTTGTCTCACCTCATCATCCACCTGCAGGGCCTGCAGCTCCCTTTTGTAGGTCTTCTTCCCCAATGTCTCATAGATTTTAGTCATAACTGGAATCTTCTCACTGCCGTCACTAATGCTGATATGATATTTGGGTTCAGGGAGATCTCCCATAAACCTCAAAACAGTGATCCACACAGCCAGAGCAGCCTACAGACATAAAAAAACTTAATATGTGACCCTGGACCACAAAACCAGTCATAAGTGTAAATTTTTCGAAATTGACGAGAATTGGCTGAGATACAACTATTTGAATATCTGGAATCTGAGGGTGCAAAAAAATCTAAATATTGAGAAAATCGCCTTTAAAGTTGTCCAAATTAAGTTCTTAGCAATGCATATTACTAATCAAAAATTAAGTTTTGATATATTTACAGTAGGAAATTTGCAAAATATCTTCATGGAACATGATCTTTATTTAATATCCTAATGATTTTTGGCATAAAAGAAAAATCGATAATACTGACCCATACAATGTATTTTTGGCTATTGCTACAAATATAGCAGTGCAACTTAAGACTGGTTTTGTGGTCCAGGGTCACATATGATATGGGCAAAGCAGTGTAAATATTAAACAGTAAACCTGTAAACAATAACACATCTAATAATCTATATTATTAGTATAAATACTACTTTTAAACAAATAATAAAAGCATACTAGCTGATCTCCTTCATCCTCATGAAACAGCAGAGGTTGTTTCAGTGGCCGCCGTATATACGTATGTGTGGCATTTCCCTGGAAGTAGGTTGCAGCAAACTTTGCAAATGTATACTCTGATAGGTCTTCCTCTTCATCATCAGGAAGTGGAAGAGGTTCATCAATGACTTTCTCAAACTGTCTGGGAACTTTCTCAAGATCCTGTTACATCCAAACAAAATCAAACTAAGATAATGTGAAAGCCAGGCAAGGTAAATTACAGAGATTAATAGTCATAAAGTCCTGCACCTCAAACCCTTCTGGTGCTTCACCCTCCAGGTTGGGAAGAGAGTTGGCGCTGCCCAGGAATCCGAACATCTTGTCCACCATGTCAGAGTCGTTGACTGGCTCCTGTTTTTCTCTCTCCATCTGCTCCAGAAACTCCTTTTTCCTCTGTGTCTCATCCCGCTCTGCCTGCTCTCTCTCCTTCTGCTCTTGGTCGAGCTGGGCCAGACGCTCCTGGTGCTTCCTCTCTGCCTCTGCTTGAGCCCTACGTGCCGTCATCTGGTTCCTCAGACGCTCCTCCTCAACCAGACGCTGCCGCTCTGCTTCTAATCGTCGCTCCCTCTAAACAGAGAGAGAACAAACTTTATTATAACACAGTTAAGTATCTGCTTGTCTGAAGGATGGATGGATGGACGGATGGACGGATGGGTGGGTAGATAGATCGACGGATTAATGAATGGATGGATGGATGGATGGACGGACAGATTGATGGATGGGTGGGTGGATGGATGGACGGATTGATGGATGGATGGGTGGGTGGGTGTATGGATGGATGGATTGATGGGCTGACGGATGGATGGGTGGGTGGGTGTATTGGATGAATGGATGAACAGATGGATGGATGGACAGACAGGTTGGTGGATAGATGGATGGACGGACGGATTGGTAGATGGATGGTCGGATGAATTGGTAGATGAATGGATGGATGGATGGATGGATGAATGGACGGATGGATGGATGAGTGGATGAGTGGATGGATGGATGGACAGACAGATTGATAGATGGATGAACAGACGGACAGACTGGTAGATAAATGGATGGATTGGTAGATGGATGGATGGATGGACAGATGGACTGATGGATGGGCATATGAATGGATGGATGGACGGGTTGGTGTTTGGATAGATGGATGGATGGATGGATGGATTGATTGATGGATGGACTGATCGACAGACAGATGGCTGGATAGATGGGTGGATGGATGAATAGATAGATAGATAGATAGATAGATAGATAGATAGATAGATAGATAGATAGATAGATAGATAGATAGA